>NW_028246023.1:600000-847115 GCF_964263255.1 Lissotriton vulgaris | reverse complement strand
GGTTTGCATGAAATACTATGCTATAGGCAGATATGGATCTTTAGGGAGCGCTTATCTGCATGAAGCTCGGTTATTATAATTTATATATAGGTGCCTGAGGGAGGGAAAAGAAGTCAATATGAATGGCGAGGATTGCACAATAGCACCAGATCACTCCTTAATTTGTAGACACATAAATTGCATGGCTCTTGTAATCAAGATGTGCCTAATTTGGCACTGCGACACCTGCTATCATACCAACGTTCAGTTTACTGGAAATGTGAGTTATTTAATTTGAAATAATGCAGATTGTTGTGCAATGTTAGCAGGAATCGGTTACATGATTACCGTAACTGAGCGTGTGGTTTGCTATAAAAAAGTTGTGTTTACTCCTCTGCATGGGAAGCTGGATGTTTCCATCTGGTCGTCGATTCCAACCTTGAAAGAAGAGTCAACCAAATGAGCCGTATAAGAGCGCTGTTGTCTAAAAAAGAAGTTGCTCTTACATCTGCTAGAGAAACATTTGTCCTTCATGTAGCAAACACCCGCACAGAAGTGTATGATTTATTAAATACAGACGTGCCTCTGTATTTTGGGGAGTTAATTCAGAGTATCTTTAATGCGCCCTTGACTACGGGGTTACCTTACTTTTTTTAAGTTAGAAGCAGTGGTCTTGTGACTTCTTTTCAAAGTATATGTTGTGTCTTCTCTGCATTTTTTCATTCGATGTTTTGCAGCATCTTTGGTGAATTCCGCTTAATACTCGCATTGGTTGCCGGTGTGCTTTTATTAATTTGTTTACTTCAATATGGATGCACATCCTGCAGCAAACAACAATATGTCCCGGCTGTTGCTGCTCTGCAACCGAATGCTTAGTTATTACGGAGCGCTACCTCTGGCAACATTGAGTGCAGTTTATGGATTATCGTTTCGATTTTCTTTTTTCACATGCGTTCAACCTGTCTTACATTGCCTGAGCTGCGATTTCGACTGGGCCCTGGATTTGTGTCTCTGCAGTACGGTGTCTCCCAACGCGGATTATGACCAGCTGATGAGCCCCTTAGTGGTTCATGACTTGCTCTGTTCTGGCGGTGGGATTATGGCCTTAGCAGCGATACATGGAATAATGGGATGTTGGAATGTTTTTGCAGCAGTGCTTGACTTCTTGGCACGCAGTTATATTGAAGATGACCCGAGATTTCCTCCGATGGTGATAGAGGCTCCGGTCGTTGAGGAACATGTATGTTCATTCTCACTATTGAATTGGATGGCTGAAATGTTTTCAGATGAGAACAATGACTTCCTCTTGGAGGCTGTTGCTACATACTGTGCTTATACGCTGTTGGATTAAGACTCTTTGATTTTTCTACCTATTCTTTATTATATAGTTACTGTTTTCTATCAAACAGCGAATAATTTTTTATGCAAATTTGAACTTGACTCTGCTTTTCAGGTTTGGACTCTACGTTCCTAATTCGCCCATGTTTATATCACGTGGTTCTATCGAGGGAGGGTGTCGTGGGCTGAGCCTTGCACTCACACTGTGTTAAGTTAGCATGGGTTCATTAGAAGGTTAAACGCCATTTTTGCTTTCCTGCTCTGCTTTGCACACGACACGCACTTGTGATATTGTTTAGAGAAGTCTGAGTATTTTGTTTCACATGAGAATAATTTGTTATGCTACATTTCTAGACTGCTTCTCTAGTTTAGTGTGTATAGTGAGAGCATGGAACATCAAGGTTATCTTGGATACTGTGTCTGTTATTCGGAATGATCCTCGCACGTTCGACCTATAACACATATGCAGCTGTGGCCACGTCTGATACTGGCGCATTTAATAATGTATTGTGGAGACATAATTAGACACAGTTGGAGAACATCGGTATCCTGACAGTTTGTGCAGAACTCAATGTGATACACTACTTCTGAGTACCAGAGGTATGGGGCCGTCCATGTAATCCTATGAGACCTTCTGTAGTTATAAACTAACCTGGTAGGTAGGGAGGGTGAAATGTAGATATATTTTAAACCTGTTTCCCGTTAGCAATATAAGATGCTTTCTCCCTTTGTATTTTATGGAATAGTAACAATGCAGACAACCTTGTTTCTGATAATATGTTTGGTTGTATTATCTAAGGTACTGTGCATGAGATTACGGCGTTAGAAATATTTCAAACTTGCACGTGTCTTTTTTTACTCCTTGTTTTGGACTGCTGTAAGACTAAAACGAAAGAGTGCTCTTTTTATCCACCTTAGTTGAGGTAATCTAAGTCGCATGTTCTGGGTTGACTAGTCATTGGTGTTTTTGCTATAGGACGAAGAACCAATGAGTCACTGATTGCTAGTCTGGTAGGGGGTTTGGGTACTAAGGTGGGTTTTGGTACACAGTAATTCATTGAGGTCCTAACTGCCCGATTCATCATCGGCATGTTTTGCGAGTCTGTAATAGCGAATAATAAGGAATCGCTATCACAGACTCGCAAAACGGGATTCATGTAGGAATCGCAAAATAAATTGCGATTCCTACACATTCCTTATTTGCGATTAGCAAATTGCTAGTCGCAAATAAGGAATAACTCCCCATTCATTCCTATGGACCTTTAGGCCCATAGGAATGAATGGGGAGTTATTCCTTATTTGCGATTCGCAATTTGCTAATCGCAAATAAGGATGCGATTTCAAGGGTGCTAGGGGTGTCCAAATGACACCCTGTAGCACCCCTGAAATGTAATCTACATTGGTGTTGCGCACACACATGTCCAAAGGACATGTGTGTGTGCAACATGCATCTTAGAGAAATGCATTTAAAAGCATTTTTCTAAGTTTTCGCTATTTACCACGAGGTTTGACCTCGCGGTAAATAGCGGCCCGAAATTGCGATTTTGCAATTTATTAATGGTTAATGAATTGCATTTAAGGAATCTCAAATAGAGATTCCTTAAATGTAAATCCTCGCAATTTAGCGAAATCGCAATTACCGATTTTTGCATTTGGGATGATGAATCCCAAATGCAAAAATTGCGCTCGCAAAGGGCCAGATTCTCAGAATCTGGCCCTTTGCGAGCGCAATTCAGCTTCATGAATCTGGCTGTAAGTCTTTATCCACAGTTCTGTGTAGGAGCAGAATTCCTGCAAACGTAGTTACAACAAAAAGGCTCGATAAAGGGCCTTGAGTTTGAATCAGAATATGAAATTGAAGAATAATTGATAACCCCAGCCAAGAAAGGGAGCAAGTGTGCAAATTTACAATGCCTTCAGCTGGGGTACTTGTTACAATAAAAATGCTCAATAAAGGCCTGCACTTTGAATAGGAATATGAAATAGAAGAATAGTTGATTATCACAGCTAAGATCTGCAGCAAGTAGTTGTGTGTATGTGTGGATGATGTGTTGATTGAGTGGAAGATGAAAAAGGTGAAAAATAAGAAAGGCTGGAGACATGCAAACTACCGACTGCCTTGTCAGTGAAGAGAATCTTTGGATTTCCAGCTCATTACACAGATAGGGTGTTGGATTCCGCAGTGGGAGCAAGAGAAACGAGTACCACATCTAAGGAAGCAAGCTAGTTCATGAAGTACACATAGTGTGCGGTAGTAAGGACGCAAGAAAAAACGGAAGTGTGCAAATTACCCACTGTTATTGATTGGTAGTAGTTACGAAGAAGGTGGAATAAAGGGTCTGCACTTTGAATTTGAATTTGAATTAAAGAAGAATAATTGATAAGCCTAGCCAAGAAAGGCAGTAAGTAGGTGTGTGTATTTGTGGATGATGTGTTGATTGAGCAGACGATGAATAAGGTGAAAAATAAGAGAGGCTGCAGAGATGCAAACTTTCCATTTCTTTGTAAGGGAAGTGGGTGTTTAGTTTTCAAGTGCATATATATATATATATATATATATATATATATATATGCAAATCCACTCGTACAGAAAGTACAAAAAGTATATATATATATATTAACTGAAAAAAACGTAGGTTTTAGGCACGTTATAGTTAGGAATTAGTATTTAAAAACCTTGCAAATTCACTGAAAAAAACATAGGTTTTAGCCACGTTATAGTTAGGAATTAGCATTTAAAAAACCTTAGAAATTCACAGAAAAAACCATAGGTTTCACACATGTTATAGTTAGCTGGATGTTTCACTCATACAAAACCATTGAAATTCCCCTGTTATAGTTAGTTCAGCTAACTATAACTCGTGCGCCCGCAATGCACTGCTGATGACGTCACATATTACATCAATCATGACATGGTCAGATGACTAATACCTGGGTACCCTGGCCCAACCCAGGGCACCAGTGTGTATCACTGGCGACTGTGGGAGACCCTCCAGGCCCCTGTGGTCCAAGTCGGCTCACCGCCTTCTGCCAGAAGCGGCATTGCTCCTACATGCAAGGAGCTGCTAGAAAAGCTGCTCCCTGCATGCTGGAGCAATCATTTCATCTGTTTCCCTGTCCGCATGGCAGTGGGCAGGGAAACAGATGAAAACACTGTTTTCAGCAAGGTGAGTGAAAGCAAACAGGTATGTCCTGATGGTGGGCAACTCAGGAGATAGCAGGAGCCAGCCCTGGGGATTGGCAGCCCCAGGGCCAATATTGGCTCCAGAAGGGGGCCTGTGCTGCCCACACTTTTAATTGGCACTGGCTAGCCCCGGCAGACGTGATGGTCCCCGGGCCGTATATGGCCCAGGAGGGGGACCGCACGGCTCCTCTCCCTCTTTTATATATTATTTTGGCCCCGGGGAGGTGGTGGTCCCCAAGGCTTCAAACAGCCCCAGCTCCCCTCCATTGTGTGTGTGTGTGTGTGTGTGAGTGTGTGAATATATATATATATATATATATATATATACACATTTTTTAAATAGTTACTGCACGTCTTTATGCATTTAAACTGAATGTGTGTGTTATTTTAAGGGCTTTGTTTTCTAGAGTGATTGGTGCCATAGTATAAATATATCAAAAATATATCTTCTCCCACGAGAGGTTACTGATGAGATTATCTCGGACAATTGTTCTTACACACATTTGTCATTTTTGAAATGCTAAAACATGCTGAACAACTAGCTGCACTATGCGTTCCATAAAGGGGCATTTTTTCATTTTTCATATTTGCAATAATGTTATATATTATGCGTGTTTAAAGGGCAAGAGTATTTCCTTGATGTTTATTAAATACCTTGATGGGGGAAGGGCTATATATACCTACAGGTGTAGGGCGCCAATTAGATTGAAAAAGGCTTCTGCGAAGCCGAAGCGCGTCTCTCTAGCCATGGGGTCGTGTGAGACCTGATATAATAAAGAAAGCCATACCTTACTTCTTTGAGTACGTGCCTTCTTCGGTGCCGGAGTGGGATGGAGGGAGTTTTCATACATATACATATACATATACATACATATATATATATATATATATATATATAAATATATATATATATATATGTGAATATTGGTCACATCCAACTCCGTGCAGATGCTCCGCAACTGTCACAACTCCAGCCTATACATTTGTAGTCGCAATTGGCAAGCTGTAGAAAACGTGCACACCAGGTTACCTGTGTATGTTCAGCTCCTTTATTTTCAGCGGATGCTAACACTGGCGTGTTCACAAGCCTTTCTCAAAGTGTACAAGCCACACCACCTCTAAACGGACATATACGCAATCCACTACAGAAATGTAAAAACATACTGTGACGGATCCTTGCTTCCCCTTCATATTTGGATGCAGATCCTAAACCAGTTTTAAGTTCTCATATTTACATATTTGAAAAATGGACAGCAAGATATGTGCCAACACTCAGTGAATAAATTCATCCATAAATAGAAAAATAAACAATCAAACAGATGGTAAAAAGTGTCTCATGCTACTGCACACTCAATAGATTATTACAATTGTTAGGGATGATCCCATATTTAACTACTTCCTCACATAAATCATAGTGATCACCTACCACATCATATGCAGTTTTTAAGTCAAAGAAGGGTGTATTTTAAGGCCTGGGTTTTTTGTATGTTACATTATCCCAGAGGTCGCAAGACATACCATTTCAAATAAAGGGGAGAATCTCATTATCCCTTGTTCGTTCACAATACACACAGTGGAAGCATTAGCTTCATGACAACTGAATTACATTCACAGTAAAAAGAGTTAAAAAATTTTTTTATGACAAATCAGTTTCCAATCCACTTTGAAGATATAAAAGCAGCCTAAATAGCAACAAAATCGAAACGCACAATTTCTGAATATAGCAGCAGATTGATAGCAGCAAAATCAGAAAGAGAAAAACCGCTTCATAGCAGCAACATTTACAGAAATCATAATGATAAGATAGGATAGTGAGTGATAAAAAGCATAGCAGCATCATTAAAAAAACAGTTTTGAAATAATGAATGAATGAATAAAGTATTTATAGAGCGCACGGTGGCCAAACGGCTTCCTGGCGCTGAGCTCTACTGAACAGAACAAACAGGGCCGAGGAAGTTAAGTGGGGTAGGCCTGGGCAAACAAGAATGTTTTGAGCGCTTTACGGAAGTGTGAAAAGATGGGGATAGAGCGCATGGAGAGAGGGAGGGAATTCCAGAAACGGGGGGCAAGGACAGAGAATCTGGTTCCACCAGTGCGGGATTTGCGGAAACGGGGAACAGTGAGGAGGGCCGAAAAAGATGAGCGGAGGGTACGGGCAGGGGTGTGAGAGGAAATCAGGGAAGTGATGAACGCCGGAGCAGAGCGATCAACAGCCCGGAAGACTAGGCAGCCTAGTTTAAACAAAGAACGTTGCAAAACAGGTAGCCAGTGGAGGGATTTGAGAACAGGGGTGATATGGTGAGTTTTGGGAAGATGAAAAATGAGTCGGGCAGCCTGATTTTGGATTGCTTGAAGGCGGCGGGTTTCGTAGGCAGGGATACCCACGAACAAGCTGTTTCCATAATCAAGGCGGGAAGTGATGAGGGCCGAAATAATAATTTTAAGAGAATCAAGGGAAAAGAAACGGGAGATTTTTCGAATAAGACGGAGGGAAAGAAAACAAGAAGACACTACAGAACTGACCTGGCCGTGCATAGACAGGTCATGGCTGACCTTGATGCCCAGCGTTTTGACAGAGGGGACAGGGGTGGAAGGGGGACCAAAGATAGGGGGCCAAAAAGCAGAGGACCAAGGGCTGGACGAGCCGCCAATCAAGACAAGCTCAGTCTTGTCTGGATTGAGCTTGAGGTGATTGGCGCCCATCCACCCCGAGATGAAAACTAGAGTAGAGCGAAAAAAAGATAGAGAATGAGAAGAAGAGGAAAGATCGAAGACGAGCTGGAGGTCATCTGCGTAGTTGTACACAGAGACCCCCAGATCGAGAAGAGAGACAATAAGAGGACGAATGTAAAGATTAAAAAGAAGAGGGGAAAGGGAGGAACCTTGGGGAACCCCACAGGACACCGGAAGGGGGGGGGGGCAGAAAAACCAGGGAGGTGAACAGCTTGTGAGCGTCCTGTGAGAAAGGACGTGATCCCCGAATGCCCGCTGCGCTGACACGGTCAAGAAGGATGGTATGATCGACCGTGTCAAACGCAGCGGACAGGTCGAGGAGGACCAAAGCCTGAGGAGAGTTAGTGTCAGCCTTGGCCCTCAACTCATCGAGAACCGCAAGCACCACTGACTCAGTCGAGTGGCCCGAGCGGAAGCCTGCCTGATGGGAAGCAAGGAGGTGGTTCTGCTCAATGTAGGAGGAAAGACAGGAGGTGACATAACTTTCAAGAATTTTAGCAAGATAGGGAAGAAGAGAAATAGGTCGGAAATTGGAAGGGAGGGAAGAGTCGAGACCAGGTTTTTTAAGGATGGGAAAAACAATCGCAGATTTAAATGAAGAAGGGACCAAGCCAGTTGAAAGAGAAGCATTAAGAAGGGAGAGAGGAGTGGTAGGGCAAGAGGTAAAGAGGGTTCTCAGAACGCGAGCAGGGGCACAATCGGAGGGGGAGCCAGACTTGACTTTAATAAGCAAAGCCAAGAAGGAATCCAAAGAGATAGGTGGGAAGGAAGAGAAGGAGGAATTGGACACAGAAGGGGCAGGGTGAGGAGGAGAGAAGGGGGTGATTGGAATGTTGGATTTAATTTTAACGATCTTCTCAATAAAGAAGTCGTTTAGGGAAGAGCAGAGGGCCTGGGAGGGAATAAGCTTGGGGCAGGCACGATCAGAGGTAGCCAGGTTAGAGACCAAGGAAAAGATCTCTTTGGATTTGTTGGCAGATAATGCTACCTGCTCCGAGAAGTACTTCGTCTTGGACACAAGAATGGCTTTTTTATAGTCATTGAGGAGACGTTTGTATTTGGCCTTAAGATCGGAACAGTAACTGCGGCGCCAAAGACGCTCAGTTTAAAAGCCCTAAGTTCAGAATTGAACCATCTATGGGCCTCGTGTGGGCGAATAGACTTGACTATTTTCAGAGGGGCAACTTGATCGCATCCAGAAGCTAGCCAATTGCTGACTGCGGTGGCCTGGAGATCAAGAGGAAGACCATTAAGATCAGGAGGGGAAGATGCAAGGGCAAGAGAGAGGGAAGGGAGGTCCACGCAGTTCCAGCTGCGGGCAGAAATATTCTTGGGGCGGGAGGGCTTGTGAAGGGAGCCGAGATTAATAGTGAAATTGATAAGAGAGTGATCGGACCAGGTACAGGGAAGGATGCTAGGGGGAGAAACAATATCTTGAGATGACCAGACTTGGTCCAGGGTATGGCCAAGAATATGAGTGGGGGCAGAGACATGGGACTGGAGATTAAGGCACATGAGGGTGGCCGTGAAGTCCTTGGACGCCAAGTCCTCCCTGGGATCACCGGGCCAATAATTGAAATCTCCCAGCAGGAGAACCGAGGAGTTGTTAACGACCAAAGTAGCGAGGAGTTCCTGCAGGGAGGCCACAAACAAAGGCATGTTCAGGGGGGGCGGTACACAAGGACCACTGTCAAAGGGGCGGGATGGTTAGTAGAGCGGGCAACCAAAAAATCCACTCCAGCTATAAAAGGTTGAGAGAGAAGCTGGAATTGGAGACTGGCCCGAACAATCATGGCTACACCCCCTCCGGTCCTGCCGTCAGGGCGATCAGCCCGGAGGGCATAGTAGGAGTCGGGGAGCAGCAATATGATAACATAATGAAAAAGACTACACCAGAGTAAGCAACAGCTTAGAACTTGATTTGTTAATGGGAAATGAGATTCTCCTCTTTAATTTGAATGTTATGTCTTGTGCTCTCCAGGGTAATATACAAAACACCTGGGCCATAACATCCACCCTTCTTTGAGTTATCAGTTGCACGTGATGTGCAAAAGTGATGGTGCTGGCATAGATGATGAATATGATTTATATCAGAGAGTAATTAAATAAAGTAGCATTCCTAAACAATTGTATCAATCAATTGAGTGTGCATAGCATGAGGCGCTTTTTAACATCTGTTTGATTATTTATGTATGAATTTATTCACCGACTGTTGGCACATATCTTGCTGTCCATTTATTTAATGTGCAAATATTAGCACTTAAAACTGGTTTAGGATCTGCATCCTGATATGAAGGCAAAGCAAGGATCCGTGGCAGAAGGTTTTCCATTTCTATGATGAATGGCATATATGTCTTTTTAGAGGTGGTGGGGCTTGTACACTTTGAGAAAATCTTGGGGAAGCAGAAACACCTCAATGTTTGAATCCGCTCAAAATAAAGGAGCGGAATACACACACGTTACCTGTTGTGCACGCTTGCCATAGAGCATCCTACACACCAGCAACACCCGTAATTTGCTCACTTCAAATGTCTGCTTTTCTACCAAAGCTTTGTGTTGCTGGTGTTGTTGTTGTAGGGTGCTCTATACAATAGCGTCTTTCCACCTAAACTTGGCAACTACCCGAAACGGACATAGGCAGGGTGGTCCACGACAAAGAGTGGAACACAGCTCTGGAATACCCCAAAAAAGTCTCCAGGAATGCCCGATTCCCGAAACATACAGTTTAATATCCTCCATAGGGCCTATCTCACGCCACACCGCCTACATCAATTTTTTCCGGACACACACTTTGCATGCCCCCGCTGTCAGACCCCAGCAGCAGATTTCAAACACATGTTCTGGGACTGCCCCACACTCCACTGGTTTTGGGATAGGGTCCATCGGACACTCGAGGAGGTCACTGCCATCACGACCATGTCCACATGGGAGGCATGAGCGCTCGGGATCTTCCGCAGGCGGAAAACTGAGAAAGTACAGTATTGTTTTATGTCCTTGGCCATCCTTTTAGCAAAAAGGGGAATAGCCATGCATTAGAGAGCCCCTTCGGGACCACCGGAAGCAGCCTGGATAGGCTCCATGAAAAAATGGGGAAAAGTGGAGGAAGAGCTACTCCAGGAGGAAGAATTGAAGAGGCACCGCAAACACCCTATATCCCTAGAGTGGGACCAATTAATGCATGGATTCACACAGACAACGAATCCGCAGGGGGCACCGGCGGTCTCGCAGTCCCAGACCCGAACAGTAACTCCGGCCCCTACAACTCAGTGACACCCCAATCAACTAAATTGAACACCACACAGATACGAACCCTGTGACCCCCGCCACCCAGCGCACGCTACTGACTCCCCACACATTACCGTAGTATGCATTCAAGGATAACTGAAACCCCACAACAGCGCAGTTGATAAACTCCCGCTCCCCCTGAATTCCTCTCTCCCACCAGGTTTGCTCCAACTGTTGGAAAAGTTAGAAAGTTTAAACTGGAAGGGATATTCCCCCCTGCCAGAGGTTTATTGGGAATGCCTATAGCCGCAGATGACATGCCAACACTCAAGGACACATATCATGACGGCCCTGTCGGTTATACCCGAGACGACAGATTACATGTCAACATAACACAGGACAGCTATCACGCTAAGAGTGATGGGTCACTTACCACGGACAGTTCTTCACTATCCTCAGGGGTAGGATGCTGATGTTGCAGAAATATATTGTATGCACTAGTGGACCAAACGGCTTCGGAATGGTCGAACAGCACAAGATTACCGTATGAGAATGTATACCTGGCTCTTACTGATATTGTGTACTCACAGTAATGCACCACTGTACTACATACCAACTGTCATGCAGAATGTAAAAACCCCAATAAACAAATTTAAACAAAAAAAACTTGGCAACTACCTAGAGTTCTACTGATTTGTTTGCATAATTTATGCGGAAAGGGTATTGTTTTGATATATATCTATATACATGTGAATCCTGGTACAAATCCCAGCTCCAGCACAAATCACTTAATCTACCCATGCCACAATAAAACAAGCATTTGCGATGCAATATGCCTCGCACCACTATTTGAGGTACTGGCGTTGCAAATAATAATGCACCGCCAATAGCTCATACTTTCAGTAATGCGAGACCCAGTGCATTGCAAATGCTTGCGTAGTGAGTCAGTAACCAGCATTGTATATCTCAGTGCAGTATCTCAAGATGATCCTAGAGGTCCCTATTGAGCCAAGCACCAGCACTGCATGTCTCGGTGGAGTACCACAAGCTGCTCCTAGCGGTCCTTAGTGATCAAGGCACCAGCATTGCATGTCTAGGTGCAGTACCGCAAGCTGCTCCTAGAGGTCACTAGTGAGCAAGGCACCAGCACTGCATCTCTAGGTGCAATACCGCAAGCTGCCCCTAAAGGTCCCTAGTGAGCAAGACACTTGCATTGCATGTATCGTTGCAGTACCGCAAACTGCTCCTAGAGGTCTCTAGTGAGTGAGGCACCAGCACTGCATGTCTAGGTGCAGAGCCACAAGCTGCTCCTAGAGGTCCCTAGTGAGCAAGGCACTAGCAATGCATGTCTAGGTGCAGTACAGCAAGCTGATCCTAGAGGTCCCTTGTGAGCATCATATACTACCTAAGCAATACAGTACACAGCTGCTTGAAATATGAGCAATTATATATGTTTAAAGTAGGCATGGGCAATGAACTCCACTACTCCACTCCGCTCCGCTAGCGGAGTTTGTGGAAATTTGTTAACTCGGCATTCCATTAAAAACATGGAATTCAGGCTAAAACTCTGTGTTGAACCTG
Source organism: Lissotriton vulgaris (assembly GCF_964263255.1). Classification (NCBI taxonomy): domain Eukaryota; kingdom Metazoa; phylum Chordata; class Amphibia; order Caudata; family Salamandridae; genus Lissotriton; species Lissotriton vulgaris. Next base: position 835,075 of record NW_028246023.1, on the reverse strand, counting down.
GCCTCCGCCTACAAGGTGGCCCAGGTACACAACCTGACTCTGCCCTATCTGGCACTTAGTGGCCTTGATAGTTAGGCCTGCTTTCTGCAGGGCCTCCAAAACATTTCTCAAGTGGACCAGGTGATCCTCCCAGGTGGAGCTAAAGACATATAGTCTTCCAGGCCTGTAAGGACTTTGTTCACCAACCTTTGAAAAGTGGAAGGTGCATTCTTCAAACTAATGGGCATCACCACAAATTGGTAGTGCCCACTAGGGGTAGAAAATGGGGAACATCGTTTACGACGCAGTTTTCACACCGCAGTGCCTTTACCCCGCAGCAATTACAACGCTAACCGTTACTACGACTTGCGCTGGATGGCGCTGTGGGCTAAGGAATCTTGCAATTTTATATTCCAACACCTTCCCTACTGTTACGGGGACTGGTGTTGGAATATAAAATTATAAATCCACGCCCTACAACGCAAGTCGTTGTAACGACTTGCGTTGTAAGACTTGTGTGGTAAAGGCATGTGTTGTTACAACATGTGTTGTAACAACGTACATCTGTAGAAAATGCTGTCTTTGGCTTTGCATCATCAGCTAGTCTGATCTGCCAGTAGCCAGCTGTCAAGTCAAATGTGCTCAGAAACTTGGCTGAGGCCAAAGTATCTATGAGCTCATCTGCCCTGGGTATTGGATAAGCATCAGTCCTAGTGACTGCATTGAGACCCCTGTAGTTTACACAAAACCTCAACTCTTTCTTACCACCCTGGGTGTTGGGTTTGGGAACTAAGACTACAGGACTAGCCCAAGGGCTATCTGAGAGTTCAATAACTCCCATATCCAACATCTTCTGGACTTCAGTCCTGATACAGTCCCACATAGCATAGTCAGCTACTGAGCTACACCAACAAATGCTATGATAAAGCAACTTTATATGCTAAAAAGCATATAACCAATTCACAAAAGTGAACTTTGAAAATGAAAATTATCAGGCAATGAGAGAGGTGATGATTTTGGGGTCCCCCCTAATGTAGGGGGAGGACCAAGCAGATGCGTTGAACACAAAGAGCACATCTCGATTCGGTGGTGGTCCCATCCTCTTAGGACCACCCCAATCACAGTTATGTAGAATTATTTTGATATTGGATACTATAATATTCACTGCCCACTGTTAATCTTGTCCTATAATGCTTTGCAGGGCCTTAGGGTGGGATTGTACTTTTGCCCATAACTGTGCTTGGGGTGGTCCTAAGAGGATGGGACCACCACCGAATCGAGATGTGCTCTTTGTTTTCAAGGCATCTGCTTGGTTCTCTCCCTAGGTTAGGGAGGATCCCAATATCATCACCTCTCTCACTGCTTGCTAAATTTTCATTTTCACTTTTGTGAAATGACTATATGCATTTCAGCATGTAAAGACAGAGATACTTGTTATTTTACCAAAGATATATGAGGTTTCTGTTTTATTAAATGTGAGTCTGACGGAGTGAAGTTGCGATTGCAAATTCACAGAGTTTTTGTTCAACTTCATGGAATTCCGTGTAGTAGTACTCGCCAACTACGCCCACCCCTAGTTTAAACCCGTAAGGCAGTGGTGACATCAATGGACAGCTGACGCACGCCCATTTTCAGGTAAAAGAAAAGCACATCCGCCATTATCCCATCTGAGGCGGCTGTGCTGCTTAAATTTTAAAAAAAGCATTGTGAGAGAGAGTGTCCTGCCTGAAACTGCAGACAGAAGAAAGCCAGTTAAGAAAATAGTGCTCCCAGGCTCTAATTAAAGCATACGTGTAACAACCAAAGTAAAAGGGCCCATGGAACCTCTTTGGGCACATATGGTACTGCACCCTGCAGAAGATATGGTAAATCCACCCTACCCATAATCCATTGCATGAGACAGTACTATGAGTACATTCAGATAGCTATGTCCATAAATATAATTTGTAGCTTTGAAATATGACAAAATGATTATTACATTATTTTCGGATTTGGTTGTACTCTGTGTGGAACTGATGAAGGGAAAATTATAGACGGTCTCATATAAATGTGAGATGTTCTAGTGAGTGAAGTAACCACTGCCAGACTAGCTTAGGGGCAAGTGTGTGTCCTGCCTGAAGCCTTTTAAGAAAATAGTGCGTTGAGGCTGTAATTAAAACCTAGGGAGTAACAGCACATGTAACAGGGAGTGTCCTCATGGAAGGTTATAAGAAAAGACAAGGCGGTACTAAGGAGGGACTACTAAGCCTTTTGACCAATGAAAAGCCACCATTTACAAAGGGCAGGGACAGGAGCCAATTAAAAAGATGGGTGGAAGTGGACGACGCTTTATGCCCATATCCTGAATACAGCATGTCTCGAAGAGACAGCACAAGCGCTGCCTAGGCGAGACATAAAAATTATATAATGGGTAAAATGTATGTGGGTAAGTCCCACTTGATGCACACTATCTTTTATTACCTCCCTAATGTGCAGTGCTCCACTGCTTTTTATCTACGTTTGCACTTCATAAACACCAGAGCATATATATACATGAAGTGTAGTACCAACATTTCAAAGTTATTACCACATTACAGCATATGGAGTATGCTTACTGCCTCACAGATTGCACATTATAATGGCTTGACGGAGATAAACAACTCTGCAAATGGTCGCAAGTCCCATTCAGTGTTATTTTATATAATTTCACAGATTTTTACCATTTATCCCTGTTCTGGCTACATACAAGTACTGTAAAAAAAAATTATGGTATAAACCATCCAGTTTAATATTATTCAGTTAATCAACATCAGAAGAATGAAATGTCTCTGCCAGGATTGAAATATGTGATCTGCAGGTCACACGAATAGTCAACAGCGAGTGTTTAGCTCACTCAGCCTTCTTGATGTTACATGGCTGATAATTAAATAATTACATTGTAAATCATATTTATTGTTATTACTCATAATGTGGCTAAAGTGTTTTTTTAAAAAAAAACATTGCAATTCTCATTTCAATTAGCTCGATGACGATGGCCATATATTGCTTAAGGAATTCATTGATGGCATTTGGTTTTAAGATAACACACATTTAGGATTTGAAGTGCAGAGATGAAATTATATGACTAGAATCACACAATGTTTACTCTAGTGTGGAATTCTGGGATCAGAACCCAGTCCTCCAATTTCCAAGTTAGCAACCTTAAACTATATAGCTTCTGTCGAAATGACGGTTATGAACATTAGTGTTACTGTTAGAAGACTAAAAAGAATACAATCCCATTATCAATGATTATTTTGTACTAATAGCATTCATTGTATTGTTAACACCAGCACTGTTCTGCTCTATTCATGCGACCTTTGTTCAATAAATACCCATAGAGGACAGATACAGCCGGTTCACTGAGAGTGGGCCTGCAGCCCCTGCTATTGACCCCCCACTGTTGCACCTCGATCCCGTTCTGACAGTCCTCACAACTGCACACAGCTCTGTCGATGTACCTCAGTCTTGACCTGCAGCATTGTCATTCTAAGGCAGTATTGACGCCCACATTGCGCTGCTGATGTAATCCATTTCTGTCCTGCAGTACTCGTCGTATTCCAGATCTGACAGCTACACCCTGCTCTGCTGGTGTACCCCAACCCTGATTTGAGCGCCCCCAACTATTCCACTGCAGACACAGCTCTACTAATGCACCTCAACCCTCCCTTGCGGCATTCCCTACTAGTCCCCCTCCCCGCCCCTCCCCTCCCCTACCCCTTCACTCTTTGTTACTTCTTCTCTTGTTTCATCAACTTCCTGGAAATCTAGTTTGACTTTTGCTGACTTCACCTTTTCAAGCATCACCTTCTGACTAACCTCATTTCGACAAGTAATGCGGCGCCCATGCAGCCCCCTCTGTACGTGAATTGTCATATTCCCAGAGATGAGGAGAGATAATTCTGCTGCTGGCACGGCTGGGCTCTGATAGGATAATATCGGGAGGAGTAAGGGAGGAAGAGAGAGAGGGGATAGAGAGACAAGCAAGAAAGTTGGATAAAGAATAGCTAGGGAAACTGAAGTAGAACAGCAGAGGGAGGAAAGGAGGTTGTAGCAGGGAAGGTATTGAGAATGAAATTGAAAAATGAAAGGGAAGTGAAGAAAAAATACAGTGAGTAATGAGCGAGTACTGACTGGTGAGACGAGAGGAAAGGGGCAGAGAGGAGACAGACAGGTAGGGAGTGGGAAGGGTAGAAAGATAAGAAGAGATCAAGTGAGAAAGAAAGAGGGGAGAGAATGAAACAGAAAGACAATAAAGGACAGTAGGAGAGGGGAAAAAAGGTAAGAACACATGAGAATGGGAACAAGAATAGGAGGTACGGTGGAACAATACAGAGGGGAGGTAATAGTTTAAAAGAAGGAGGAAGTGAAAATGGTGACGAAAGAGGAAATGCAAAAAAGGAGAGGATAAGCCATGAGGTTAGAAAAAGAGGGAAATATTCACGAGAAGGAAAGAGATTAAACGAGAAAAAATATAAGAGAGTATTTTAGATAAAAGGCATGGAGTAGATGGGAACAAGAGAACAAATGGAGGAAGGGAAATGAGTAAGAAAAACAGAAATAAGTGAGTGAGACAGACCAAGGGAGAAATCAACAGAGGGAAACATGAGAAAGCTATAAAATGGGGAAGTAGAAACCAAAAGGATTACTCACTTATAGAGGAGGAAAAAACATTGGTATTTGCATTCTAAAGGAATCCATGTCGGACTATCTATCTGTAGCTCCATCATTCTTCTATCCTTTTTCTTTAATATACTTATTTTCTTTCAAAAAGGAGAATGTTGTTTCACGCAGGATGGCTGCAAAGATCTGGAGAACAGTCCTTGTTCAAATTAGGTGCATGATTTTAGCACCCCTGCAGGTTCTGATAATATACAATGGTTGCTGTGTTTTCTAACAATATAACGCTTATTGACAGTATTAACTGGAAACATGCATTGATAAGAACACTTTGCCTTATTAACTTCTACAAACCCTGAATAAAAAATATAAGAATCTGCAGAAGCAAAAAATAATTTTTCGTCTCCAGTGCGTGCCTCTACTTGCTCTTGTCAGCCTATTTGAAAACTCTTTGGATAATGATGAATTTCACAGAATGTGATTCTTCAAAAAGTAATTGGCCTAGAGTTGGAGGCCAGGGAGCTTCAGAAACGTCTTCAGTTTATTCTTTTCAACATTTATACACATCAGATAGGGACACTTATCCACTGAACCTCCTAGTGCTTTTCTGATTATACTGTCATTGTCCTGAAATAGATAAGGAAAACGTTGCTTGGGAGTAGTTATGAGCTGTCGTTAATACTAAATGTCCATGAAACAGTTCATGACAATAGTGGTACACGTCAGCAACAAGAGCATCTTGGTTCCTGGTACATCACTCTCATATAAACCTCATCGCAAAGCTGAAACCCAAAAAGTGTTACAAGTGCAGACGGGGCGCTGAATAGGGGGTTGTTTGACATAAGAAAGGGATCTTAGCAATTGCACCCAGTGAGAGATCTTAGAAAAGAGCTATGCAAAAGTGAAATATCAAAAAAGCTAAAAGCTTGCATCATTTCTATAATGTAAAAGATAGTTTGGTGGGTTGGTGGACTCCTGTAGAGATCCCTGTGCGTAAATGACATGCCAAAGGTTCAAATCCTAGCAGGGCTAACTCGGTCTTCCATCCTTCCACTTTCAAAAATGGATATTTGAGTTGAGATTCAGAACACCTTTTATTTGAGGTGCTACAAAGCATCAATTATGGCAGGTACATAAAGGCCTAGCCCCGTAAAAAACTGGAACAGCCAGCGATAAAATAGTTTAGATGGCTCAGTGGACACAGGTCCCCCTTGCAGGGACTTGTGTTCAACAGAAAGGTCATAAATTCCCTTAACCTAATGCGTGCTCATGACGAGCTCAGCTCGTCACGAGCCACGGTTGTGCTATGCTCATGACAGGCTGAGCTCGTCATAACGGCCGCAACGCTAGCACGCGGGGATAATTCCCCCCCTGTGATGAAAGTTTTGAGGAAACGGGTGTGGCCGTAACGAGCTCAGCTCGTCATGAGCACAGCGCCACCGTGCTGCGTGACGAGCTGAGCTCGTCACGAGCACCGGAGCGCTGTGTGTGCCCCCCTCCCCACAGCACAGCGGGAGGATTCCCTCCGTGGCGAAGGGATTAAGGTCCACCCAGCCTTTCATCCTCCTATGGTGTGGACAATGAGAACTCCTGAGTTCTGTTACAATAAACATCATTTATGCAGCACCCTGAAGCGCCTTGTGGTCAACATAAGCTTTATGTTAAAGCAAGCCCTTATAGCAAACACTTTCTGACGAGTATCAGCCTCATGCAGCTTCCAGTGCACTCAGGCTGGATCCAGTGTAAATTTTCAGTAGAAGTGATTGAGAGAAGAGTGTGGGTGGGTGAAGGCTTAAAAATACAGATGTGTCAAGACTGACAGTTCTATCACCCACTCTCTGCCTTCTCCTACTTGTGCATCAGTTAAAAACCCCAGTTTTTCACTTTCTGTCCTACCAAATTTTAATAAATTTAGCAGATGTCCCAGTTTGCCGAAGGGTTCAAATGAAGACAGAGGGTGGTAAGTTTTCATGTGTTCCAGTACAGAATACTTTATCAGCCCCTGGCAGAAAACTATTTAGTTAACAGAGATGATACTATGTATAGATGTTTCATTTACTTCACTGTAATACCACATTGTCTCTATGATCTATGTTGTTGAGAGCTGTCAATTAAGTCATTCTGTGCCCTTCCATCAGTGGAAACTTTTAGCCCTACTTCTCTTTTGATGGAATATTTTTTTTTGCAGTTTTTTGTAGCGGGAACTCGACCCGAAGGTATCTTCTGAGCGCTGTACATGAGCACCAGTTGCATTATAGAGGGACACATTCATTTTTTGGACGCAGAAAGATTAACGGCCAGATTCATGAAAGACCCGTTTTGCGAGCCTGAAATAGCGATTCATAAGGAATCGCTATTACAGACTCGCAAAACGGGATTCATGTAGGAATCGCAAAATTAAATGCGATTCCTACAGATTCCTTATTTGCGATTAGCAAATTGCTAATCGCAAATAAGGAATCACTCCCCATTCATTCCTATGGGCCAAAAGGCCCATAGAAATGAATGGGGAGTATTCCTTTTTTGCGATTAGCAATTAGCTAATCGCAAATAAGATAGCGATTTTAAGGGTGCCAGGGGTGTCCAAAGGACACCCTGTAGCACCCCTTAAATGCAAATTGAAACAGGTGTTGCGCACACACATGTCCAAAGGACATGTGTGTGTGCAACATGCAACTTAGAAAAATGCTTTTAAAAGCATTTTTCTAGGTTTTCGCTATTTACCACGAGGTTTGACCTCGCCGTAAATAGCGGGCCGAAATTGCGAATTCGCAATTTTTAAATGGATGATAAATTGCATTTAAGGAATCTCAAATAGAGATTCCTTAAATGTAATTCCTCGCAAAATTGCGAAATCGCTATTACCGATTTTTGCATTTGGGATGATGAATCCCAAATGCAAAAATAGTGCTCGCAGAGGGCCAGATTCTCAGAATCTGGCCCTTTGCGAGCCGATTTTGGCTTGATGAATCAGACTGTAAGTGATTTGCACAAAATCACAGGATGTTGAGTCCCCCACCGGGGCTCGAACCAGGTTCTCCAGCTTCATGGTCGGCCGCTCTAGTCTTAGCCACACCCTCTTATCTTTTGTTTTACAAAATATGGCCACTGTGCCTTACAGATACATGAGTCCAAAGGCCAATTACCCTTGTAAGGGAATGGAACTCCAAGGAGCCTAGCTCACTCCTGCCACAAATTGCCAGGTTCTCTAAACAGTTAAACGCGTGACTGATGCATTCACCACCTAGCCACGTCTTCTGAATGGCTTCCGGCTGTGGAGCTGCCTAGGTTGTTTTCCACACTCCCGTGCCCCAGTCTGGGTGCCCAGATGATACATACTGGAAGTTTCGTACCCGGATTTCATGAGACGTTTAGTTCTTCATTATAGTATGCCAAGGTGGATGTTCCAGAAAGCCCTTTCCTAGACTCCCTAGGGGTAACTTAAATGCACAGATGAGTTCAGGGCATTGCATTTGGGGGCAGGCTGTTTGTTCTAATCACTGGCAAAGAAAAAGGTGAGTGCTGAAACACAGAGCTGTAGCTGTCATTAGTAGAGCAGGTGCAGAGTCACCGGAGCCAGGGGCTTTGAGGGGACCCTCTGCATCCCACCTATGGCTCTATTTCAAAACCATGTTCCTTGCTTGCATCAGAGCCCGTGTTGAGGCCACTGTTGAGACCCACCCTTCCTGGGCCATTTCTCAAGGCCTTCCCCTAGAAGTATCATAGAAAAAGAAAAACTGAGTTACTGGCTCGGAAGCAGTACAGACTGACCATTAACACAATTTGACCAGTGGAGCTCTGGGCTGTTTCCTTGCTAATTTGGGGTCACCCCCTTTGCTGGTGCCGTTTGGCTGCACTGCAGGTGTTTACAGTCCTACTATAAAACCACTGTAAAGCATCTTCTTCTGTGCTCCAACTCTTGATCCCAGTCAACTTTTCAGCAAGCACTGCCTTCTCAGGCACCCTTGTACAGCTCATGTTCATGATGAGCGGGTATCCCCGTCTGCCCCTGTTTGGGTGTAATGCCTGGAGGACCTGCGTTTGGTGGGAGTAGGAAATAGTAAACGGGCTTACCAGGACTAGGATGAGAACCAGGAGAACAACGAGGCAGTCCACACGGAGGAGGGATAGGAACACAGCGGTAGGAAGGACAAGGACCAGAAGGAGGGACAGAAGGAGGAAGGCCTTAAGGAGGTGAAGTAGAACCAGGAAGAGGAGGGGCCAGGACCACATGGAGGACCAGGAATGCTAGATCCCCAGGAAAAGAAGGAACGTGGCCCAGAGGATTCAGTGGAGGAAGAACAAGGTCAGGAGGTAGAGTATGGTAAGGGGCAGAGGAAGAAAACCAGGATTAGGTGAACTACGAATACCATAAGTATAGAAACACCGGGAACAGCATACCAGGAGGAGTGAGACAAGGACCACCAATGACAGGGGTGTCAGGAACAGGCAAACCAGGAGGAGGAGGATGAAAAGAAAAGCCATGAGCAGGACGCCCGGGCTGACCAGGAGTAAGGACAAGGAGGAGGAGGGGATCAAGATGAACAGGAACACCAGAACCACTATGAGAACCAATACCAGGACTACAAGGACTAGAGGACCAGGAAAACCCACAGAAAAACCGAGGATGCTAAAGTCTGGGAGGTCTTGATGAGGAAGATGGCGACCAGGAATAACAGGATGAAAAGAAATAGCACCAAGAGGACCATGATAACTGGGACCATCAATAGGACGGACACCACCAGAATCACCAAGAGGATGAAGACCAGGACAATGCAAAGGATTGGGACCTGGATCAACAGGCCAATGAGGACCAGGAGGAGGAGATAGCGGGGACAAGCGGAAAAAGATGAAGTACAGGAGTAGGAGGACCATGAGTAGTAGAAGGCGTTGGAAACCAGGAACACCAGGAGGAGGAGGACCGGGAAGAGGAGGAGGGCCAGGTCCACAAAACAACCCAGACAACCGTAGGGACAAATACCAGAATTACCAGCAGGATCAGCACCATGGGGGTGAGGGTGAGGATCATAAAGACTACGACGAGATCCATGAGAGAACCCACACCAGGATTATCACCACCAGCTGGATCAGAACCAGGAGGACAAGAGCTATGACAAGAAGATCAACCAGAAGTGATTCTAATCCACATGTATTAAGGTGCACTCTGAAATACAGATGCCACACCTCTGATTAACAATTCTTTGATGTTGTTCTTAAATCACGGTCCCTTTAGACACTCCCACTTCTTCAGCCCACGTGAGGCTTTGGGAGAGCTGTATGATATAGCACAGTGAGCAGAGTGTCCCAAAATACCTCCCCCTGCACTCCCCTGGAAAGAGGGCTTAGGTGAGCTCTACATTATAACACCCCAGGCTGAGTGCCCCAAAATGCCTTGTACCAGACTCCTTCCGCACTCCCCTAAGTCCATACGGTGTGTGGTGGTTGGAGGGCATCATGATGAGTTGATTGAATCGAGGTGTGAGCAGTACGGTGGGAGTGTGATTTGTAGACAGAGGAAATGGCAATATGGTACAGGAGACATCCACAGGTAAGAGGTGTTATCCATATGGTTGCAACTTTATCTGGAACAATTGTGTGATCTGTTAGTTATAGGGGCGATCTACAGAGTTGAGGTGAGATCTGTAGGAAGCTGGAACCCTCCAAATGGAAGAGGTGTTATGTGAAGTGTGGGAGTATGATCTGTAGGGAGAGATGTGGTCTGGGGGCTTGTGTTGTAATGTCAAGGGTTATTTCGTGACTTATAGAGCTAAAGTGTAGCGTATAGGGAGCGGAGTTATCTGTAATCATGGGATGAGCTGCACAGGGAGCAGGTATGGTCTTTAGAGCTGCAGTGTGATCTACAGAGTGTCACTGTGGTCTGTAGGGAGCAGGGGCCATCTGTAGTGTTAAGGTGTGGTCTGCAGGGTGCAGAAGTGATCTACAGAGTGGCAGGCTGAACACATGGGCGCTAGTGTGGTCTACAGAGTTGAGGTGTGATCTGCATGATGGGAGTGTGGTCCACATAGCTGACGGGTGGAGAATAATCTTTTAAGCACTTGGACAGAGGACTATATTTATGACAATACAGTGTTTGTGAACAAGGCAAAGAGGCTTGGACTCAACCCAAGTAGTGGCCCATTGCAGAGGAGGAGCAGAGGGGCAGTGGTGTGGTTGTCAGGACAGGTCAGAGGTATGTGTATGCCTCTCGTGTCTGTGTGTGACCTGCTGGGTGCAGTTTTAGACCCTGGTGAGGTCTGCCCAGCTTTCGATCCAAAAAGGCCAACAAATCACAGCTTCTCTTAGTTAGGCATTACTAACAGTTACGGATGAGGCATCAGTTTGGGGCCTGGAATATATCAGCGGATAATCTAGTTATTGTCAGTGGCATAAATATTTTATACCAGGTCAAACCCTGAATGGTGGAGTCTCGAAAAACACCGCTCAAATACTAGCGTCTCTTGTACAACCTACAATGAAGAATCCATCACTCCATGTAACCTCAAGATGATGAGGTTCCTGAGTAGGCTTTAAAATTGAAGACTATGCTTAAGACAAGACCACCCTCTAAAGACTTGACTTGTCAGTAACCCCACCTCTGGCCTCTCATGATTCTGGAAAATTAAGGATCAACGCGAGTTGAATTTTCCTGATTAATGAACATGTCCCTAGACACATCCTGACGCAAAATGCCTGGTTTATTAAGCTCTAGTGAGAGCAACGCGTTTTGTTTCTGCCAATGAAGAGTCTGAAACAAGTGAAATACTTAGAAAAAAAATACAGTCATGTACTTGACTAATTCCATTTTTACTTAACAACTTCTGTTTAGGCTGCCTAAAAGTAGGAAGTGCAGATCTTTGGGATAAAATAATCGATATATTATTATAAATTGATTCTAGCGCTTATACTTCAAACAGAAATGTTTCTCGAATGAAAAACGGATCACTGAAATAATATCGATTGCCAAAATATCGAGTTGCAATAATATCGTTGACAAAATATAGACTGTCAAAATATCGAGTTTCTATGTACTAACAGGTAAGTACAAAAATATTGAGTTTTAAATATCGTTTACAAAAATATAGCTGTAAAAAATATCGACTTTAATAAAAACAATGTTAAATTACATTAATATTAATAATTAATGACTAAAATATATTTAAAAATACCTAAATTAATTTATAATAATTAATGAAAGTCAAAATAATTTTTTTTAATCATATTTCTTAAAACATATATATTTAGAGTAACAAAATATAATTAAATAATAGCCAATATTATTAACATACAATAACAGAAGTGTAAAAATTACTATTCCCACTGCAAAGAATGCAAGCATAGGGTAAGCGTTGGATAGTGTAGGGGTTAAAACTACTATTCCCACTCCAGTGGGTGCAACAGTAGGGAAAGCGTTGGATAGCGTAGGGGTAAAAATTACTATTCCCACTCCAAAGAGTGCAACAGTAGGGAAAGCGTTGGATAGCGTAGGGGTTAAAATTACTATTCCCACTCCAGTGAGTGCAACAGTAGGGAAAGCATTGGATAGCGTAAGGGTATAAATTACTATTCCCACTCCAAAGAGTGCAACAGTAGGGAAAGCGTTGGATAGCGTAGGGGTTAAAATTACTATTCCCACTCCAGTGGGTGCAACAGTAGCGAAAGCGTTGGATAGCGTAGGGGTTAAAATTACTATTCCCACTCCAAAGAGTGCAACAGTAGGGAAAGCGTTGGATAGCGTAGGGGTAAAAATTACTATTCCCACTCCAAAGAGTGCAACAGTAGGGAAAACGTTGGATAGCGTAGGGGTTAAAATTACTATTCCCACTCCAGTGGGTGCAACAGTAGGGAAAGAGTTGGATAGCGTAGGGGTTAAAATTACTATTCCCACTCCAGTGGGTGCAACAGTAGGGAAAGCGTTGGATAGCGTAGGGGTTAAAATTACTATTCTCACTCCAGTGTGTGCAACAGTAGGGAAAGCGTTGGATAGGGTAGGGGTAAAAATGACTATTCCCACTCCAGAGAATACAACATTAGGGAAAGTAAATATTTCATATATTATTCAAAATTCTAACAATGAATATCTATTATTAATTAATAAAAAATAAATAAAAATGTTATCTAATAGAATAAATAATATTTTAAAATTACTATTTAACATTAATTATTGTAATTAATCACCTATTAATACAAATTAATTATACATTAACAATTATTTTTTTATACTTAAAAATTATTTCACTATTATTTCCAAATAAATAACGTTCAATTTTTTTATTATTTAATTAATTATTAAAAAATTACTTTGCACCCTATGCACCTATAAACCCACAACCCACTACAGAAAATAAATTAGTAAAATTTACATAATTACCAATTAATCAATTAATATAAATACATTAATAATTATAATTAAATTAATAAACTAGTATCAATTAATTAACAATTAATTACTAATTAATATCAATAAATAAATTTACATATTCATGTCATTATAATTAATTTACTTCCCACCCTATTCCCCTATAAACCCACAACCCGCTACAGAAATTAAATTAGTAAAATTTACATAATTACCAATTAATCAATTAATATAAATTATTTGAAAATTCTAATTAAAATAATTAACAAATATTAAATAAGTTACAATTATTTATTAATTACTATCAATAAATACATTTACATATTTAATTAATGATAATTAAATTACTTCCCACCCTATTCCCCTATAAACCCACAACCCGCTACAGAATTACATTACGCAATATTCATTAAAAAAAATGTCATTTAATAATATTATTTATAACATAAATACACACTTTTCACACATATTATAACATAAAAATACACTATAAAATATTATATATTTTTAAAAAATCGATATTTTTAACTATCTATATTATATTTTTCGATATTTTATCTATCTATATTTTTTACAGTCGATATTACTTCACTTACCTTAAAAACGATATTTTTGTTGTCTATATTCTGTCCTGTCGATATTTTGCCCAGTCTATATTAAATACTCGATATTTTGTCCAAACGATATTTTGGACTCGATATTATGTCTGTGCACCATGAAAAACATCATCACCCAATGTAGTGATGCTGAGTCGGGCATACCAGTATGCAAATCTGTGGCTTGCTGCTTCTCCTGCACTCAGCGCTCAACCAACTGAACTATTTTAGCAGCTTACGGCTATGATGGCGCGTTGTTAGAGGGGCAGAGAGCACCGATGGGTGCATACTTTAATCTATCAGCTTCTATATGAAATGTTTTTGTTTTGGGAGGTTTTTGTGTAATTCATGCTGTGGACTGAATCTCTGGGGTTCTCTGGAACCTCAAGATGTGCCTACTGGAGCCGGGAAAGTACAAATAGATTAGGAACTACATTAGTGTGGAGAAGTGTGACTCACTGGTTTGAGAGGCAGACTCTGAAGCAGAGATCAGGCCCGGGACCAAGGTTCAAGTCCCGACGTGGCAGGGTCTTGGGCTCAATGTCCGTGGACTCGATAATTCCTGCCTCAGCGCCTACTTAATCACGGGTCCCACGCTGCAACTCTGGGCAATAGCTTGCTTAATTTCCACAACGGCCCCAACAACACTGGGATGCCTGGCTTCACCTTGGGGGTGCCCAGGAGGGGCATCTCACAGGGAGAGCCAGGAAGGGTTCCACAGTGTTATACAGTGCCGGGACGCCCTGTTGCTGGGGCAGCTGTGCGCTTTACAAGTATACTACATTTACATTTACATTTCCAAGGATTTCCAGATCTGGGGAGGGCGCAGGTGCGAAGAGAGTCAGGCAACAGGCATTCAGGCAATATCCTGTACCTTTAGAAAATGGCGTGCCATGGATGTATTTCACAAGACTAAGAAGTTATGTAATTGAATGATTTTCGGAATGGCTAAGTATGCCTCGCAAGCAATGATGAAACCCCAGTTTCTGGACTTTTAACCAACCTTCCAATGGGAGCTGATTAGAATTTGCTCAGGATGTCTGCAAGGGACTTCCATGTTTTTTTGCAGACTACCGGTCTGGTACCTATAGAACACACGTTTTTGGCACTTTTAAGTTGAAGGAGTTGAATGTCAACAATAGTCACTACTACTATTTGTTTCATTTGGGGGATACCAGCAGAATCCTTTTGAATTATTTCATTTACACTTGCTCTGGAATTTAATTGCTTCTGTATAAAGTTGTTTATGCAGTATGAGCTCCTCATCAAAAATGATCCCTTTCTTTTTCAGGTTTGCTGCTGAGGAGATGTGTGCTCTGAGCTACCATTATAGGGAAAAATCAAGTGGATAAGCTACTTGAACACGTTCATTTTAGGAAACTTTGGGATAGCTAAACGCAGACCCGACTTCCAGATCAGAGAGAACCAGTCTGCTCCGGAACCCAAGCGGTGAAGAGGTCTCTTTCACCGCTTGCCACTCCGGCGCTGACACGCAGCCGGCTGCCCATTTGAGGGCTTAAGGGGTGCCCAAGGTAGGTAACCTTCTGGGCAGACGGGCCCCCTGGGCACGATCACCCCAGGGGGACCTCACAAATAGTTGGACCAGTCAGGATCTTACACCTAGGCTCAATGCAGGATACGCAGGGACAATGTATAGTTTATGGTTAGGAATGGCTATGTATTAGAGTCTCTCTTCAGGTTACCAATCCAAGAATATGTAAATAATACTGTATGGGGTGTTATCAGGGTTTCTGCGTATTAATGTAGATATTGCTATATTTTATGATTGTGTGTAATGAATACGGCTGGGGTTGTTAAAACCCCTAACCCAAAAGTACTAAAGGTATATTTCGAGTAGTCTGTGCCACAGGGGATGCTGGTGGTGAAGATCTACGGGGGCTGAGATCCCGGTGGGGGGGAATGATATTTGGTCTGCTTTCAAATCAGGGTGTAGGGGCGGGGACTCGGCAATACCTGCCCATATTGAAAACAGTCATGTGACTCCTACACCTTGTAACCCTCACTATCTTATGTAACACATCCTTTTCATTGATTTACATAGTGATGTAAAGCGCTGTGACACCCTGCAATGGGATGTGTAGCTCTATAAAAGAAATAAAACAAAATAGCGGTATTTAAATTGTTATTGTGTAAACACTAGGACAGACCAACACATCTGACATTCTTACAATGCATGTATATATCTCATACATAGGGACTGACCAAAGTCAAAAGCAAGCCTCACTGTACCTGTGAAGTGATAAGCTGTGTGCCTTTGTTTCCACTCCATGGCATCTATGTGTGAGGCTTCAGGTAGCTTCCAGCCAGGATACTAGAACAAAAGGAGGCCTGATGGTCCCTTAAATTCAGCCTTTGTTTTGGGCCAGGATGAAATTTAAAATCTCATCATCTGGTTGTCTGAAAATTATTTGGGACCTGTTCAGCATATTTCAAAGGGACCTAAATTCTTGGCAAGAGTGTGTGAAGAGTGAGTGAATAGAAGGTGTCTACCCACGTGTGTCCCCGAGTAGTGTCCTAGATGTAACTGAGATGAAACCTAGATGTGCTCAGCCGATCACAAAGGCAGTAAATGTGTGAGACGCTCCTGTAGTCACAACCTCCAGTGGTGTCCGTGTAGCGCCCAAGGCTTTCCCTCCTTGTTGTAAATGCTGCTGTGATAGATTAGAACCATGATGGCGATGGATGTAGTGATCAATGAGCCTTAATTAGGAAGTACAAGACACAGCCTTGTAAGGACTGTGCTAAAGAGATGCGGACAACCGATGATGGTGGGTGATACGAAGTGCAGGGAGTATGGTCTCCTATAGGGTAAGTGGCAGGGTCATAGCTTCAGGTTTTTTGTGGGGGTATTACACCCCCCTAATGAATGTTTTTTCTGCTAAATAGTTGGTTACAGGTGCTTTCAGTCGGTATGGTGAGGTGTCTGTCCGATTTCAACAGGAATATTTACTGCACACAGACAAAAATGGACCAACACTTTTACCTCTTTGTTTTGAAAATCTTCAATAACGTTGATTATTTTACACAATAATGTTTTCTCTCAATTAGTACCTCTACCAATCCGCATTTGTCTCCCTTTCAATTGCCCCTTTTAGCCGCTCTCATGCGCCCTGCTTGTCGTAAAATGTTTTTTAAGATTATATGTCAGCGACATTTTTGAAAAATCTGAAGGCCCCCCCCCTCCCCAATCTTACTGACTAAGCTACGCCCCTGGAAAGAGGTGCCATCTCACGAGGAGGTGAATACAGACTGTGCTGAGGAAACAAGCCCTGCAGACAGAAGTGGCCATTAGAGCAACGCGTGAGAGGTCCTCTATAAGGTAAGAGGGGTAATTTCAGGTGAAACGGAGCACTGCCCTCATACCCTCTCACACTGAAGTGACTACAGATGTCCCTGAGACAAAAGCAAGTACACGCTTGACCCAAAGGTAAGCTCGGAGGTCCTCATACCCTCTCACTCACAGGCCTGAGCAAATGTCTCTTATACACAACAGTGTACATAGCCCCTCATACACAGATGAGAAAAGGTGTCCTCAACACCCAAAAGTGAGTACAGATGCCCTTCACACACCCCACAAAAATGGATACAGAAACCCTCACACCCCCTCACATACACATGAGAGTGCAAATGCCCTAATACCACTCAGGCACAAATGAGTGCAAATGTGCCTCATAGGTGCTTACGCTTGCCCCTAACACACAGGTTAGTAGAAATGTCCTCACACTCCTCACTAGCACATACACACTGTGTGAGTACAGATGCCTTTGTGGCCCCTCAGTTAGGCGACTAGAGGCACCCCTCATACATAGGTGAGTTCAGATGTTGCTCAGACACAGACCAGCATCGATGCTCATCATACACAAGTGAGGACAGACCCCCATTACACGCAGCGGTGAGGACTGATGACCACAAACCATCCTCACACAGGCAAGAAGAGATGCCGTTCACAAGGGTCAGTGCAAATGCCCTCACACCCTGTCACTTTCAAGTGATTATGCATGCTCCTCAGACAAAAGCTGGTACATACAGGTGAGTACAGATGCCATTCATTCACCGGTGAGTGTGGATATCCCCTCACTTATGGATCAAGCTTGGGGGAAATACCTCTCACACACATGTGAATACATAAGCTCCTCATACGCAGGTGAGAGAGCATCCTCCGCTCACACTTAGGGGGCCATTAGGATAGCGGGCAGACTTTTTCCGCCCGCCATCCTTTCGTGGAATGGGACCACCCGCCATTGGTGCGGGGGTCCCGTTGGTGACATTAGGATGTGCCCGCTACACTGGCGGGCGCATCCTGCATTCTTGACATTGCGGAGGGCAGTGCTCTCAGTACCGCCCACCGCAATGCCAAGAAGGCATGTAATGCACTTCCATGCACAACGTAGCAGGCACCACGCGTTACCTGCCATGTTGTGAATGGAACTGCAGGGGGTACCTATAGGGGAACCATAGGTACCACCCATGTGCACCCTCCACCCCCCAGAATCCAATTGCGTGAACCGCCTGCCTTTTGCCGCCACGGAAAGGCATGTCCTGGCAGACATGCTAATATGGATGGCGGTGTCTCCCAGACACCGCCACCATGTTAGCAGCTTTTCCGCCCAGTTGACTCTTGGACTGGGCGGAAAACCGGTGGAGGGTCTTTCCGTACGCCGGTGTCACCCCGCCCCCCCTCCCCCGCGCCATGGTAATGTGCCAGGGGGGGGGGGGGATTTCAATGCGGGCGGTGGTTTTTGGTGGGCGGATCGCCACCGCCATACGGGCGGTGGCAATCCGCCCGCCATCCTAATGACCCCCTTGGTGTTTATTACAGATATCTTCGTTCCACTCTCACAAAAGCATTCGCCCCTCACCCAGGGGATTGCAAATGTCCTCATGCCGCTTCACTTACACACATGGGTGAGTTCCGATGCCGCTAAGACACAGGTCAGTATAGACGCCACTCAAACACGGGTGTGTGCATATACCATCAAAGCAGGTGTGAACATAGATCCCTCATACACAGACGAGTACAGGTGCACTCCTGCTCTCTCACATACACCTGGGAGTACGGATGCCCGTATACCCCTTAGACACAAGTGAGTACTGATGCCCCTCACACACATGCCAGTGAAGGAGACCCTCTCACTCACATGTAAATAAAGATCCCTTCATGTCCCCTCACACGTATGGAGTACAGATGCCTTCAAACCCCTGGGACATGGGGGAGTGCAGGCGTTCTCATACGGCCAGGTCAGCCCAGATGCCCCGAACGCGCACATGTTAGTAAAGCTGCACCCTCGCACCAGGCCCGGTTCTAGAGGGTGGGCCGGGTGGGCCAGGCCCACCCAAACATGAGCCTGGCCCACCCAAACACAAATCTTGGCCTTTGCAGCGACGTCAAGAAGGCAACAGAAAATTTGCACTATAATTTCAAACGTTCCTCTGGATGTAATTTATCATCTCCTTCTAGGAGTTGCGTGATTGAGCCTTGGCGCTCTCTCAGGCACCCCCAATCACGCATCTCCTTTGGAAAGGTGAGTTGTGTCCCCGCCCACTTGTGGTAGAATAGGGACATGGTGAAAGGGACAAATCCCTTCTTTGGCACTAGGTGACCTTTGCGTGCTGCATGGATATACCTTCTTTTCAGCACTGGAGAAAAGGAGTTTGTTTATCCTGATTCACCTTTCCTGACCCCCTTCAGCTGCTTATCAGATCAGGCTGTGAGACAGATTTCCAACCCAGTGTAAGAGAATGTGTGGCTATTTCGTTTTTTTAAAAACCTGCAAAGGCCCAACAAGATACATACTTCATGTATGCTCCGAGAATGTGTGGCTATTTTCATATTTTTTAAATCTGTGAGGGCCCAGCAAGACACATACTTTGTGTATGCTGTGTATATTTCACTTAAATTACTTGTATCATTTTCATGACTGGCTCTGCCACAAATGCATGACAACAGTACAAATGTCCAGATAACTCTGGTGATTAATGGTCCTGCTGGATAGAAATCTTTTGTACGTTTGTAGTTTTGGGATGCAGATAAACTGTAGTTTATGTGGATAGCTCAGTGGGTTACTGCCTTTGTCACAGAGATCCTTTTGTTACTTGCAGTTCAGAAGTTACAGATCTAACATAGGACAGTGACATATGAACTGTATTCTAAGAGCTGCATACAAACCTGAATGATATAAATTAGAAAGTTTTTTGTGTATTGCGATATAGTTCGAATTTCCCCACTCTTTCATTATTCTAAAGTTGCTATAAAGAGTTCGTTTTGGCAGATGTACATTTTTTTATCAGTTAAGACAAACCCTAACCACTGGGGTATGCTTTAAATCCTGAGTTTGTGCTTCTCCAGACCTATCCCTCTTAACACATACTGCCCACCAGTATGTCTGACATGTGAATCCTACACCTGGTAATCCTCATTGGCTTATGTGACATTCCCTATAGGCTGATTTACATATTTGTATGATTCATTGTCTCTGCATAGTGTGTGAATTATATAAAGTACTGTGAAACCCTACACTATGAGTAGCGATATACCACAAATGAAAAGCATATGAGAGTGGCTACGGAGAGATGATGGGCACTGTTGGAGGGTGGCAATAAGGGCATCCGAGGAGGAAGTGAATATGGGGAGAGACTATGTAGAGATGAGGGCACTGTTGGAGGGTAGCAGTGAGCTAATCAGAGGAGGAGGTCATGGAGGGCTACGCAGAGATGAGGAGCACTTTTGGAGGGTGGTAGTGAGGGAGTCTGAGGAGGGAATCATGAGGGGGAGAGGCTACAGAGAGATGAGGGGCACTGTTGGAGGGTGATAATGAGGACATCCGGGAAGGAGGTCAATAGGGGAGAGTCTAGGGAGAGATGAGGGGCACTGGTAGAGGGTGGTAGTGTGAGAGTCTGAGGAGGAGGTCATGAGGGAGAAAGGCTACGGAGAGATGACGGGCACTGTTGGAGGGTGGTAGTAAAGAGAAAGAGGTCAATGGGGGGGCACCAATAAAGACTTCCACACAAGTGCTAAAGCCAACCCTGTCATGGCCTTTCTGTTTTTGTTTATTAAATTAGCATTCGGGTCATTAGGGCCACTGTGGAACATATTTTAAAGTGTGTGCTAATTATATTTACTGGTATATTTATTGTTTTAAATTTGAGGGGGATTTTACTCATTTTTTTTACCAGGAGTAATGAAAAAGGATCCGGATGGTGGCTGATATGGGGCTGGGGCCCAAGGTCAGGTGTGAGATAAGGTGCACAAGAGATGGATGGTAGAAAATGGATAATCAGGGCTGGAAGGGAGTGTGCTGCAGAGTCCGGGGTTAGGTGGCGTTAATAATGAAGAGAGATTCTCTTTGAAGGCTGGCAACGAGGGAGGCTGAGTAGTGTTACTTGCCTGATACTCCCACCTCAGAAACCTCCTTTTTACATCAAAGGGACCTTACATGGGATGCATTTTAGAAAAGAAAAATTAAATGTCTGTTTCAATTTTTTAAGAGCAGACAGCAGTCCGTGGGACCACTGCTTGCTCTTCAAAAATATTTTCACATCCTTTCACAAAGGGGAAGGGCTCCCCTGGTGACTCCTTCCTCTTTCAAGTGGATTACTACCTATTTGAAGTAGGAGGTAAACTGCAAGTGTTTTGTGACGTTAATTGTGGTCGCAAAACAATATTGCATACAAATTAGGAAGGGACGACCCTTGTTAAAACCGTCTTGCACAATAGCGTTTGTACCTGCGAGCAGGGCAGGGCCACATAGGCCCCTAGCTGGGTGGCATACTGACCAATCACAGCGCTGCTTAGAGCATTGTGATTGGCTTAGGGGAGGAGCCTGGCTGCCTGCTTCCTGTTTTTTTTTTAATGAATATTATTAAATTGAACCCCTCCCCACCAGACCTCTGCGCGCGACCCCCGCCAACCCACTATTCCTCTCCCCCCACTCCCTCCCGAGAGTCGCGATTGCCGCAGTGGCCCACCCCAATGCACTCTTGGCCCACCCAAATAAAAATTCCTGGAGCCGGGCCTGCCTCGCACACAAGTGAGTACTGACGCCTGTGCACACAGGTAGGTACAGATGCCCCTCGCACACGTGAATTGAGACGCCTCCCGTACACAAGTACGAATGCCCCTCATGTACGGGTGAGTACTGTTGCCGATCCCACACAATGGAGTGCAGATTCCCCTCACCCACATGTGAGTACAGCTGCTCGCACACACAGGTGAGTATGCGCCTCGAAGAGGAATACGAAGTCCCCGAGGAGGATTTGTCCATTTCTGGTCCTCCTAGCCCTGAAAGCTGGCCCGGTTTCCATGGCGACGCACTAGGGCCGTATCCTCCTTCAACAGAGACAGTTCTTCCCCCAATTTTGTTAATTTGTTTGGTTTTTCTTCCCATCGCCTCTTGACAGCTGACAGACCCGCACTAATTACTTTCTGTCAGTGTGAGTCTGGGGCAGGAGGGAGGGGAGAAAGAACGAGGGAGGGGAGAAAGAACGAGGGGGCGGGAGAGAACTTGAGGGGTGAGAGGGAAGAAAGAAGGTGAGAGATGGAGAGGATGAAGGGCGAAGGACACGAGAGAGAAGGAAAGGAAGATAGACAAAAATGGAGAGAGAAAGAGCAGAAAGCTAGAGGGCAGAGAGAATTAGAATTAACAAAGGGCAGTAGAAGGACGAAGAGTGTTGAGAGGGAGAGAAAGGGAGAACTAAGAAGGCTGAAAAAAAGAGAGACGGAGCATAGATATGGATAGAGAAAGCAAGAGTGGGAGAGCGAGCACAGAAGAGAGAAAAAGAGAAGGCGAGAATGAGGAGGGAAAGGAAGAGGTAGGGAGGGAGAAGAATGATGAAGTGACAATGAAAGAAAGTGCAGAAAGAAGGAGAAGGGATAAATAAACCGAGAGAGAGTAAGCAAGACAGAGGCCGAGAGCAGAGAGAGGTATGCATTAGGAGAAGAATAGATAGGCATGTACAGAGAAATAGCATAAGAAAGGAAGGAGAAGAGTGTGAGAAGAAAGGGGAAAGGAAGCGAAAGAGATGGGAGAGGCAAAAAGAGAGGTGGAGAACAGGGGATGAGACAGAAAGAGAGGCAGAGAGGGCGGCTTCAGAGAGACTGAGAGAGGAGAGACTCATAGTAGGAACAGGAGATATCGTGAACTCGAAGGAGGCAGGAAAGAGGAATCAAGAGGAGGGCGAGAGAAGGAGGAAAGCGAATGGAAGAGAGAGAGCTCAGAGTGAAAGGCCTGTGCAACGGTAAGAGAGAGGCGTGTTGAAGTTGGAGAGACAGAGAACGAGTTTGTTGAGGGAAGGATGATCACGACTGCGGAAAGAAATAGGAGGAAGTGTAGGAGACTCCAGAGGTTGAGAAAGTGAGACTAGAGGATTATCTGAGTTGCTTATCCAGGCAAATTTAGATGATTAAAACACACTGACTTGTGAAGAACAAGCATTGGCAAAGCTAATAGGTCTCAGCTATGCAGCAAGAGCTATTTGCTATTTGCTTTGCCAATGTGTTTTAGCCATGCTAGACACCAGAGTGGCTGCTCTCTAGCATGACTAAAAGTTAGTGGCATAGAAGAAAGTGGTGTGGAGTATCGTAGAGTGGACTGGCTTAGAGTGGAGTAGAGTGTTGCAGAGTGGCACAGAGTGGAATGGAGCAGAGTGGTGTGGAGTGGTGTAGAGTGCATTGGCGTAAAGTGCAGTAGTATAGAGTGGTGTGGAGTAGAGTGGCGTAGAGTGCAGTGGTACTGTTTACATGGGGAACAGCGTTTACAATGCAACTTTTACCACGCACTACCTTTACCACGCAACTTTTACAACGCAAGTCGTTACAACGACTTGCGCTGGGGGGCGCTGTAGGATAGGGAATGGTTTAATTTACTATCTAAAACCTTCCCTACTATCCACGGGGACTGAAGTTGGAATAGTAAATTAAACTATTCACTATCCAGCGCCCCCCAACGCAAGTCGTTGTAACGACTTGCGTTGTAAAAGTTGCGTGGTAAAGGCATGCGTTGTAAAAGCATGCGCAGTAACGACATACATCCGTTTACATTGGTGCAAAGTAGAGTGTAGTCGATTAGTGTACTACAAAGTACAGTAAAGAGCAGTGGCGTGGGGTGAAGTAGAGTGGACTGGTGTTGAGGGGAAACAGCGTTTACATCGCATGCGCTACAACTCAAGCCATCACATTGCAAGTCGTTTCTATGACTTGCTGTAGGGGGCGCGCTAAACTAAGGAATAGTATAACTTACTACTCCAACACCTTCCCTTCTGTTGCACATGCTGGAGTTAGAATAGTAAATTATACTATTCCTAAGTCCAGTGCACCCCCTACAGCAAGCCAAAGAAACAACTTGCGTGTAATGATTTGTGTTGTAATAACAACACAGTTGTTGTAACAACCGTGTTGTAATCGCATGCGTTGTAGCGCATGCGATGTAACATCGCATATTCGGTGTAGACTGGATTGACCTTGAATGTTGCAGAGTATAGTGGCGTACAGTGCAGCAGCATATAATTCAGCGGCGTACAATGCAGTTCCGTGGAATGCAGTGGCATAGATTAGAGTGCAGTGGCTTAGAGTGCAGCGTCGCAGAGTAGAGTGCAATGTGTAGATGCAGTGGCATAGAGTGCAGTAGTGCAGAGTAGAGTGGCATAGAGTGCAGTGGAGTAAAGTGGACTAGAGTAGAGGGACAGAGTGCAATTGTGTAGAGTGGTGCAAAGTGTAGTGGCGTAGAGTGGAGTGATGCAGATGCAGTGCCGTAGGGTACAGTGATGCAAAGCAGAGTGATATAGGGTGCATTGGTATTGAGTGCAGTATTGCAGAGTAGAGTAGCATAGAGTTAAGTGACGGAGAGTGCAGTGTTACAGAGTAGAGTGTCATAGAGTCCAGTGGTGTAGAGTGGTATAGAGCAAAATGGTGCAAAGTAGAGTGCAGTGGTTTAGAGCAGAGTGGCATTGAGTGGAGTGGTGAAGAGTGAAATGGCTTAGAGTAGACTGTTTCAGAGTAGTGTGAAGTGGCGTAGAGTGGAGTGGAGCAGATTAGAGTACAGTGGCATAGAGTAGAGTGTAATGGCATAGAGTATCCTGGTGTAGAGTGCAGTAGCGTAGAGTGAAGTAGTGCAAAGTAGATTGGAGTGGGATACAGGGAATTAGCATAGAGTTTAGGGGTAGAGTTGAATGGTACGGAGTAGAGTGTATTGGAATAGATTGCATTGGCATAGAGTGCAGAGGTATTGCGTGGAGGGGCGTAGAGTGGAGCTGTGCAGAGTAGAGTGGAGTGGCCTTAATTGCCTGGAGTGGTGTACAATGCAGTAGTGTAGATTAGAGCCCATTGAAATAGAGTAGAGGTGTGCAGGGTAAAGTAAAGACGTATAGAGTGCAGTGGTACAGAGTGCAGAGGTGTGAAATGGTGCAGAATAGAGTGCAGTGACCTGGAGTGGCACAGAGTAAAGTGGAGTACCCATGGTGTGTTATCACACTGCCATTACAGACTACACATTTTCAATTGAAATGACCATTACATGTGCACAGATGTACAGTTTTATTAATAAAACTATAATGTGCACAAAGAATAATGTGTGGAAATAGCATCACCTAATGTATTGATTTATTTTGATCATGTTAAAGTATTTGTTTCCAACACACTTCAGAATTAACATGTACTACGTTTGTATTTTCCTAGTTCTGATATAGTCTGAAATACTCGCAAAGTTAATTTAAATGTGGTGTTCTATAAAAAAAACTGTACTACCCACAGTATTGGCACGATTGTCACATAAATCCTCTCACTTTGAAGTCAAAGAAAGAAAATTAAACGCCAAGTTCCCTCTGAAGACAGAGCTGACATGTGACCTCAGTCTTCGAATGCACAGCAAATGCGACAAGATAAGAACAAGATTTACAGGTCTGTTTATAGAAAAAAACACTTGTGGAAGAATACAAGAAGAGGTAGTGTGACAAGGCTTTGCTCCTTGGGAAGGACAAACTCACACTGGACAGCCTAAAACAAATAAAGCAAGGAAATAGGAAGCCAGTAAATGTGAACAACAAACCACAAAGCTTATCGTAAGCAACTGGAGGAATGCACTACCAGGGAAGCTTTCTGAAGGTCCCCAAGATATGTTTAGCAAACCAGACAGCTGTGTTGTTTGTTAGACTTTGACCTACAAAGGCGTATATCAACCAGGGCACATGTCAGAGGTACACGCAGGTAGATGGTGTCTACCCAATATTTTTACAGGGTAGACGCTGTCCACCCAGTCTAGAAACTGGACCCCACTAAAATATGCTGAACTTGCACCGGTGTAATTTTCAGACGCCGAGAGACATGTTCAGTAGTGCTGATTTCTATTCCCAGCAGCAATGAGCAGGCAGGGAGAAGGCTTTTTTTATTTTCACCTCAAACTGGGCAAAAGATAAAGACAGAAGTTAAGGGGCCATCTGACTTCCCTTTGTTCCATTATGATCCTGGCTGGGTGTGGTCTGGAGTCTCACACCTCGATGCAAATGCAATGGAGGGGAAACAAAGGCTCACAACTTATTACTTCACAGGTACTTGAGAGTCATGTTTTAACTTTGTCTAGTCCGTATATACAAGAAATATGTGTGCACGGTAAGAATGCCAGCTGTGTTGAGTCTGTTCCAGTATTTACACAAATAGAAATTTAAATCCCATTATTATATTTTTTTTATAGCACTACTATATTTAAGTTATTTTACAATTATTATTATCTTTAATTTACTGGGCACACAGATCTCTGCAGCAGGTTCATTAACCCGAGAACATATTTTATAATGTAGAATTTGCAGCCAGTTTAGCAGAACAGATATCACTGTTTCTCTCCTTGTTGCCAATTTCTTTGTGGCTGCGTTTTAAAAAAGAAAATGTTTTAGTTAAGGCCCAGATTTTGCGTCGTGGTAGCGCCACTTTTTAGGCACAACCCAGACGCGAAATCCCATTTGTTAAATCTCGTACTGCACTTAAATGTACTCATGAGAGACCTGCTAAAAACATATGTAAGTTGTAAGGTCTTAATATCTGATTACGCCTCTTGTGATATCACTTCCTATGAGGCCACTTCAGGCCACGTGTGATGTCACTCGCCATGACGTCAAGAGCTGAGATGTCACACACCATGATGTTACTTGCATACTGCCTAACTTGGTTAGTTCCCCACTTCTTTTTTTAGGACGTGTGCGCTGATATCAGCAACATACTGTTGTAAGGTTTGAACACACAAACACATATGGACAGAGGAGAGAAAGACAAGCAGAACGCCCAACTCTTCTTTAGTACAGCTCTCTCTGGTGTTACGTGTTTGGTCACAGTGCAGGTACTCATGAAGACTCTTAGGAGGTAGTGCAATGGATGGCTTCTGAAAGGCAGGGGACAGTGAAGCTATGCCAGGAGGAAGTAAAGAAGTAAACCCCAAACTCAGGCAAGGATTAGGGTTATGTCAGAATAGTGGAAAGTAGTGGGGGAAACACAGCCAGAAAACAAAAGTCAAAGCAGAGTCCAAAGGGCAAGGGCAGCCTAACAAGGAATAAGGGTGAGAGAGTCGTACGGGTCAATCCACAGTAAAATGCCAAAGCCAAAACAGAATCCAATGAGCAAGGTCAGGATAATCAGGCCAAGGGTCAAAAAGCCAGGGAGGAAGAAAGCCAAAGCCAAATAGAAACCATAGAGCAAGGTCAGTGTACATAGGCAAGGAGGTCAAGGGAACCAAGGAACTGTAAAAGGAGAAAACAACAAAGGTGAGGGATGGGAGCAGTGGCGAACTAGTGAAAGCAAAAAAACAATACTACATGAAGTTACCAGGCGGCTTTCTGAAGGTTAAATACTGCTGCTGCCTGTTGTGCCCCAGAAGTCCCGCCCTTGACCGTGACCAGCTAACTATTCACAGCACCCCAGCCACCACAGAATGATATGCCACCCACAGCCTTAAAGAAAACTGTCTCACTGTTTGTCTTGTAATCTTTCTAGAACCTCGGAAACTCTGCTGATTTCTGACAAGAAGTCTATTATCAATAGAAAGAAATGTTGGTGGTTATTGTGAACACAGTGGCTTGTCTGAAGATAAGTCTATATCTACAGTATACATTTAATTGTCAGGATAATTCAAACACACTGACTGGTATGAAGAAAAGTCTAAATTCACAATATAAGGGAATATCAGATACTTTCAACACAATGCCGTGTAGAGAGGAATATTTGTTGATGAACTATAAAGATATTTTACGTTTTTTGCACACATTTAAGCGCACAGAGAAAAGCCGAGATAGAAAATATAATGAAACTTGCAACAGTGTTTTAAAGCATACTGGCTTCAAAGGAGAAAATGATAAGAAGAAATGGTACCAGGTATTTTTAACACTGATGTGTTGACATTGACAATACGTTTCGTGTTTAAACACACTGCCATGATCAAAAGAATGCCCATACTTACAGCTTAAACACACACTGTAGGTTGATTAACATAACTACTTTAACTTTAATAGAGAAAAGCCAGCATTGATTATATAAAGAACCTCTACTAGATATTCGAACACTGATGTGTGGTGAGATTGGTTGATATTGACAAATTATTGAAAGGCGGTAGGGTTTTTAAACACTAACTTATATGTAAGAAAGCCCATACTTACAATATATACACGCTGTAGGAACATTAAGACAAATGTATTGGGTTTAAAAGAAAGCAGCCATCATTGATGACATAAAGAAACCCCTCCAGCTATTTTGAACACTAATGTGCAGTAAAATGTTTTTATCGAAAGTCGTTTGGGTGTACAAGCACACTATCTTGGATGTAAAACTGCTCTCATTAACAAAAAATGCACTTTTGTTGGAGGCGTAACATAAAGACACTTGCTTAGATACGACAAAAGTCTATATTTAGGATATACATGTACTTGTTTAAGTATTTTGAATGTCTTGCCTTGTACACAGAATTGATCCTACCACTTAGTTAAACAGTATAAAGTAAGCATTTCCTTTTCTTTGGTAGGCACGCTGCCTTCAACTGTTGACTCTTCTTTCCCAGATCACTGCCTTCCTTTGTTTTGGTCCCCTCTGCTCCTTTCTCCCAATCCTAAGGGACCAACCCGTACACAGCTATCTACTGAAAATTTAAATGTTGCATGGTTAAAGCCTTGCTACAACAGGACTTTGTTTTACTGCATGTGTGGTCTAGCTGTAATTGCCGGGCCTGTCTTATTCCCACTCATATGCAACCAGCAAGATTCATGATTTATTGTAATATTACATTTAGAATTATGTTGCCAATATTATGAAGGAAATCCAAATAATCATCTGTAATGTCAAAGGCACCAATCATTCTATTAACAGACACACTACAATTATATATACAAAACAAACAAAAAAGCACAATTTGCTTATTGAGGACAGATGTGCCACAAAAGCAGGATAAAATATATTCCGGAGCAGTGTCTAAAAACGCTGGGGTAGCCTTCCTTTTCATTAAAGGATAGAGGGTGATAGTGATCTCGGGCAGATCCGATACAGATGGTAAATGTGCACCTGCACGTATGGAAATGAAATTGCATTATCATTTACGTTCCAATGTAAAACAAACTAACATCCTGGAAACTAGATCATTACCCAAAGCAAGATAGTTGTAGGAGGAGATTTGAAACTCCACCTCCATCCAAGGATAGATAGGCAAACCAGTGCTTGATTTGTCCTTAATAATGAAATACTAGGGCTTGAAGATGCCCTGAGACTTCTTCCTCTGGGAAACTTCCATTTGATTGTGTATTCAAACCACTATAATTCTTCATTAGGAACTGAGAGCAGTACCTGTTTGTAAGACTTTGTCATATCAGGTATGTGAGAAGTTGGCCCGATATGCAACGTTCGCTATTCTAGCGACCGCTATGTATCGTTCCAACGTCCCTTATGGTGTTTGGTTGTAAGTCAACCTATAGACCAGCTATCCTAGTAGCGTGGATACGAGCAGTCTAAGGCTAAAGACTCGAGAGGGCGCGTTAAGCCAGCTGTTTACCACACATGTACCCCTTGAACACCCAGTGAAAGGACACCACACAAGTGTTATGAAAATAAACAGTATATTTATTAAGAATCACAACAGCCCTGTACTCTTTATGAGGACAGGGTACTAAGCACAACCAAATCTCTTTAGCAAATACTTCAAGTGCACAGTTTAAAGACAAGTGTCCGAGGACACGGAAAGATTAAGGCAAGTCGGAAGCGAGGGACTCGGGACCCTAGAGTAAGGAGGCTATGCAGGCACCGAAATGCCGAGTTACCTAGCCACGAGGGCTGCGGCTGCACAAGTCTTACAGGCGTCGGGGTCTTCGCTGACGAGCCGGGAGCCGGAAGAAAAGGAGTTGCTGGCCGGCGACCAGTGATGAATAGTTCGTAGCAATTGATGAAAACCTGAAAGCAGAGGGGACCAAGTTCGTACTACTAGCCAGTAGTCAGAGGGTACCAGGAAGGCACCAGTTGGCCGTCACCTCGACCAGGTGAGTGGGCGACGCTAGGCTCTGCAGTCTCACGGACCAGGAGGCGTTGTCGGCGACCACGGTGGAGGTGCGAGCTGTCCCACGACGGATGTCGCTGTCGGCGTCTTGAGTGGACCAGGAGGGTCCGGGGTGCTTCGCAAAAGATGGAAGCAAGGGCCAGTCTGGAGCAACCAGACCGGCAGTGTTGATTTTCGGATGTCGTCACAGAAGGACACAAGCCAGCGGCTAGTGACCAGACAACGTGCTGAGCAGCGAGCAGAAGGGCCCCACGCAGATCGTGGAGATGCTGGGAGACTGCACTTCGGTGCTGGAGCGGCTCAGGGTCGGGGCTTCTCGGACCCCAGAGCACTCACCAGAGAGTTACCTCGATGGTCGTGCTGGTTAAGAGCGTGCAGGTTCTGATGATGGCCGGTCCCTCGAGGTCTCGTCGCACCCACAGATCACAGCTGAGCTGATGACGTGGGTAGAGGTCAGAGGTGCCAGGGAAGCCGGTTCTCGTCGAGCTGGGCCGTCGGATTCCTTGAGGAAGGACTTGCAGCAAACCGCAGAGTTCTTAGATGGTGCCCGCTGATGCAGGGTGACTACTCCTTAGTCACAAGGGAGAAATCTTAAGAAGAGTCTTGAAGTCCTTTCGTAGAAAGTATTCTTGATTCAAAGATGATCTAATTTGGAAGGGTCCCCGCTCCGGCCTTTATCCTAAAGAAAGGGGTGGGTACATGACTAGGTCCTGCCCTAAGGGTGGGACCAGGAAGGGGGGTAGTTACACCCCTCTCCCCTGCCGGACTTTCCCCAGGCCAGGGCTGTCGCCCCTGGAACTGGTTCTAACCGGCAGATGCGTAGTGAGCACCGGGGTGCCACTCCGCAGTCACCTTCTCGCAAAAGCCCTACCTACCCAGAATACACAAACCCTGTCTGGGACGGTGCGAACACCGCCCTTGACAGGAAACCCTTTGTCCAAGTGCTCCTCGCTGGAAGGACTCCCAGCCGCAGGAGGTCAGACTTGTGTCTGTGGTGGCAGCATCCATTTTGTGGAGCTGAGGCTTTCGTTAACTTTAACCGGGGTTCACAGTTACGTACATGTCGTGTCCCTCTAGAAGGGCGGAATGCTAACCTCGTCGCCAGAGTCGGTGAGAGGGCAGCATCCCGATTCGTATGACACCTTACTCGACATGTCTTGATAACGCGACACCGAAGTTACCGATATGGTACGCGTTATCATGGAACAGCCATTGGGTCTTGATTCCGCAAGCTGCAACCGGGCTCGGCTCGGGCCAGAGCTTAGTTCACACGAGCCCATGCACTCTGCCTTCAGGATTGTCAAGGCCTGCCATAGGAGTGACTGATAGGGACTCGGGTGTCCATTGTATGGTTAGATATAGAGCTACTACATCTAAAGCAAAGGGTGATTACACGACTTCGCCCCAGCTGTCATGCAGCCAGTTGTGTCAAATTTAGGAGGCCAGCCAGGGGTGGCATAATACATGCTGCAGCCCCTGGCGGCCCTGGGTACACCTATGCCCCGAGTTACAGGGTCTGATAAGGTGGCCCAGTACCAATTGGTAAATGCACCTAGGGTACATCTCGTAATTTAGAAAGAGAACAGCCAGGCTGTGGGTCTGATTGGCAGGCCCACAGCCAGAGAAAGTCGTAAACCAGTGAAACAAAAGCAAAAAATCTGGGTGATCATAGGATTGCAGACCCTACTCTCCTACATGACCCCCCCCCAAACGTCGGAACAACTAACTAACCTTGACCAGGTAAGTCTTCTTGTTCTAAGTGGAAATATCTGGAGAGCCCATCGGCATTGCCATGATCAGTACCAGGTCTATGTTCCACTGTGAAGTCCATCCCCTGTAGGGAAATGGACCACCTAAGCAGTTTGGGGTTTTCACCCTTCATCTGATTTAGCCACAAGAGGGGCTTATGGTCGGTCTGAATCTTGAAGTGAGTGCCAAACAAGTATGGCCTCAACTTCTTCAGGGCCCAAACCACAGCAAAGGCCTCCCTCTCAATAGCTGACCAATTCTTCTCTCTAGGGGTCAGCCGTCTGCTTATAAAAGCAATGGGCTGGTCTTGACCATCAAAATTCAGTTGAGAAAGAACAGCTCCCACACCCAACTCAGAAGCATCTGTTTGGACAATGAATGGTTTGGAGTAGTCCGGACTCTTGAGGATAGGCGCCGTGCACATGGCCTGCTTTAGGTCATCGAATGCTTTTTGACAGCTCGCTGTCCACTGAACCTTTTTTGGCATTTTCTTACTTGTCAGTTCGTTTAATGGTGTCACGATGGAACCATAGTTCCTGACAAACTTCCTGTAGTAACCAGTCAGGCCCAAGAAAGCTCGAACCTGAGTCTGGGTGGTTGGAGGAGCCCAGTCCCTGATTGACTGTATCTTGCTCTCCAGTGGCTGAACCTGACCTCCACCGACAAGGTGGCCCAGGTACACAACCTGTGTCTGCCCTATCTGGCACTTGGTGGCCTTGATAGTGAGACCTGCTGCTTGCAGTGCCTCTAACGTCTTCCGCAGGTGGACCAGGTGATCCTCCCAGGTGGAGCTAAAGACAGCAATATCGTCAAGATATGCCGCACAGAAGTCATCCAGCCCAGTAAGGACATGATTCACCAACCGTTGGAAGGTGGCAGGTGCATTTTTCAGACCAAAGGGCATCACCACGAACTGATAATGCCCACCAGGGGTTGAAAATGCTGTTTTAGGCTTGGCGTCCTCAGCTAACCTGATTTGCCAATACCCAGCTGTCAGGTCAAACGTACTTAAGTAGTTGGCCGAAGCCAGCCTATCAATAAGCTCGTCTGCCCTTGGTATTGGGTGGGCGTCAGTCTTAGTGACCGCATTGAGACCCCTGTAGTCTACGCAGAACCTCATCTCTCTCTTACCACCCTGGGTGTGAGGTTTCGGCACTAGAACTACGGGACTAGCCCACGGGCTATCCGAGGGTTCAATGACTCCCAGCTCCAACATTTTCTGCACTTCACTTTTGATGCAGTCTCTGACGTGATCAGGCTGCCTGTAGATTTTACTCTTTACGGGCAGGCTGTCACCAGTGTCGACCTCATGGGTGCACCAATCAGTCTGACTGGGTGTCAGAGAAAACAGATGTCGGAACGACTGAAGAACCTGTTTACAGTCGCTCTGCTGATGGTCGGAGAGGCTGCCGCAAAAGACAACACCATCTACCGAGCCATCGTCAGGATTCTGAGAGAGCAGGTCGGGGAGAGGGTCACTCTCCTCCTCCTGTCCCTCATCTATGGCCATGAGCAAACTCATGTCCTTCCTGTCGACATATGCTTTTAGCCTGTTGACATGAAGCACCCTGTGGGGGCTCCGGGGAGTTCCCAGGTCGACCAGGTAGGTGACCTCTCCCTTTTTCTCCAGGATGGTGTGGGGCCCGGACCATTTGTCCTTGAGTGCTGCTGGGGCCACTGGCTCCAACACCCACACCTTCTGTCCGGGCTGGTAAACAGTCAAGACAGCCTTTTGGTCATGCCAAGCTTTTTGGAGTTCTTGGCTGGCCTTAAGGTTTTCGGATGCCTTTTCCATGTATTCAGCCATCCGCGAGCGGAGACCGAGCACATAGTCCACTATGTTGGTTGCCGGCTTTTTGAGAGGTCTCTCCCATCCTTCCTTCACCAAACACAGGGGTCCTCTTACAGGATGCCCGTACAAAAGTTCAAAAGGGCTGTAGCCAACCCCCTTCTGTGGGACTTCTCTGTAGGCGAACAAGAGGCAGGGGATCAGGACGTCCCATCTACGCCGAAGCTTTTCCGGTAGTCCATGAATCATCCCTTTTAGGGTCCTGTTGAATCTTTCAACAAGCCCATTGCATTGTGGATGATAGGGTGTAGTGAACTTGTAGTTGACACCACATTCCTTCCACATAGCAGTTAAGTAGCTCGACATAAAGTTTGCACCTCTGTCGGAGACGACCTCCTTAGGGAAGCCCACTCTGGAGAACACTCCAACTAGGGCTCTTGCCACAACAGGTGCTGTAGTGGTCCTAAGGGGAATAGCTTCAGGATACCTGGTGGCATGATCCACTACCACCAGTATAAACTTGTGCCCTGATGCTGTCGGTGGTTCCATGGGACCGACGATGTCGATCCCCACCCGTTCAAAGGGCACCCCCACCACAGGCATTGGTATAAGGGGGGCCTTTGTCGTGCCACCTGACTTACCACTGGCTTGGCAAGTGACACAGGAGCGGCAAAACTCCTTGGTATCTTCGTTCATGTGAGGCCAGTGAAAGTGTGAGACAAGCCTGTCCCACGTTTTCGTCTGGCCTAAGTGACCTGCTAAGGGAATCTCGTGGGCCAAGGTAAGTAGGAAACCACGCTGAGACAAGGGGACGACCAGCCTCCTGGTCATGCCAGGCTTGGGGTCTCTCGCCTCAGTGTACAGGAGTCCATCTTCCCAGTATACCTTGTGGGTACCTGTGGCGTTCCCAGCAGCCTCAGCAGCAGCCTGCTGTCTGAGGGGTTCAAGAGAAGGGCAGTCTAATTGGTCCTTCCCCAGATCTTCCCTTGAGGGTCCCCCTGAGCCCAAGAATTCAACTTGATCAAGTTCGAACTCTCTCGGCTCAGTTTCCCTCAATTCCTGTAGGTCAGCCTCCTCTGAGACTTGATCCTCGACCTGGGGTAAGGGGGAAGGCGCAGCCTTAACCCTACTGCTCTTTTTCTTGGGAGGTGTCTGGTCCGTTGTTCCAGGATCCAGCACCTGTTCAGTGGGGCATTTCCTGACCTGTGACCTAGTCACAGCGAACACATGTGCTGGCAAACCTAACATTTCCATGTGAGTCCGGTGCTCCACTTCTGACCATTGTGACGACTCCAAATCATTGCCCAACAAACAATCCACTGGGAGGTCTGGACTAACTACAACCTTCTTTTGGCCAGTTACCCCTCCCCAGGAGAAAGCTACAACTGCCATACTGTGATTGGTAGTGACATTGCTTGCATTGGTCACCAGGAATTCTGTACCTGGCATGATCTGTCCAGGGTCCACGAAGTTAGGCGTCACCATGGTGACGCTGGCACAAGTATCCCTATAGGCCTGAGCCATCTTTCCATTGATAAAAGGCGTCTGTCTGTATTTGCCCAACGTATTGGGGCTTACGTCAGGGGACACGTCTACGTCCCCTGTACTGACAAGGACAGCCTGAGTGAGTGTGCCAACTAAGTTGTCACGCCCCTCAGAACCCAGGGTTAACCCTACTAAACCCTTGGGAGGCGCACTACCACTGCTGACTGTACTAGGGGGCACAGGTGCCTTAGGGGCTGCAGTGGCAGGAGTCTGCCCTCCTCCTTTCTTGGTGCACTCACTAAACCAGTGAGATTTACTCTTACAGTACTGGCACCATCGTTTGGATTGGCCTTCTTTCTTCTTTTGGGGGGCCTGACCCCCACCCTCTTTGGGTTGTTGGGGACCTGTCGAAGACTTCTGGTCATTTTGTTCCCCCTTAGAATCTTTACCCTTCTGGTCTGCTTTCTTCTGACCACCTTGATTCTGGCCCTGGTTCTGTTTAACTCTCGTACGAACCCATTTGTCTGCCTTCTGCCCCAATTCTTGAGGAGAGGTCAGATCCGAGTCGACAAGATGCTGATGCAACAACTGGTTCTGACAATTGTTTAAAATTTGTTCTCTCATCATCAAATTATACAATCCTTTGTAATCAGTAACCTTACTGCCCAGCAACCAGCCCTCAAAAGCCTTAGTGGCACAATCGACAAAATCAGACCAGTCTTGAGACTGCGTTTTCTGGGTATCCCTGAACAGCACCCTGTACTGCTCAGTGGTTAGGCCGAACCCTTCAACGAGTGTATTCTTCAAGACTTGGTAATTGTTAGCGTCCTCTACCCTTGTGGTGAGGAGCTTGTCTCTTCCTTTACCTTCAAAGGAGAGCCACAAGATAGCTGCCCACTGACTCTGGGGAACGCCTTGCACAGTGCAGGCCCTCTCCAAAGCAGTAATCCATTTGTGGATGTCGTCCCCTTGTTTAAAGGGGGGCACTATCTTCCCAAGGTGTTTCGTATCGAAACTCTTTTCCCTATGACTAGGTACATTGCTGCCACCAGTGGGGACTGCCCCACTTAACTGTTGCTCTCTAGCGAAAGCAAGCTTTTCCTTGGCCAGGGCAAGTTCTTCCCTTTCGATCCGCAGATTAGCTGCCCTTTCCTTCGCTTCGTACACTCTCCTCTGAGGGGACGTCATCCCTCTTTGAGAAGAGTTGTGAGAGCCGTTGGTATGAAGGGATCTGCCAGAGCCTCTTGATAGAGATCTGGCTCGTCCATTCCCCACGTTAAGCTGACCTGATAGTGGGCCCAGGGGTCCCCCAGTACCGCTATCATGTTTGCTTAAGTTGGACCTGCTTAGTCTGACGACTTCTACCTGTCCCTTATCTGCCTCGTCCCCAGAGAGATCCTCATCCTCATCCTCCTCCACATCCTCGTTCTCGGTTGCGAGGTGAATGAGGTCAGGATCGTCCCGGGTTCCCTCGAGGGGAGGCATTTCTCCTTCTGGATTAGAAGGGCTAAGAAGCTTCTCAGCCTTTCTGGCATCATAAGTCTCTAGGAGACCAATCAGAAAGGAGGTGGTGGGGTTAGCCCCTTGCTTAATTTTCCTAGAGGTACATACTTGTCGTAACTCATGGAAGTTAAGCGCAGTATATCTTGACGGGATGACCTGTGGAGGGTCAACTGACACCAGGGGAGACTCGATGTTTCCTCCTGTGACCGACATACTGCTTCTAGTGTGGTGTAAGTGATGCACCTACCTACACTATGTGTTTACCTACTTTTTCCCTTGCTAAGAGTTGTAGCCAAGGTGTGCTAAGCCTTGAGGAGCTACAACAGCTGGTTCAGTAGAACTCAGAGTATTCTAAGCTTTAGTTATATGTACTAACAGTACTTGTGCGATCTTTCAACAAGATATTCTTAGGATACGTGTGGTAAAACAACAGCAAGCTCAAATCCCAACCGCTGCTCACCAATGTGAGAAGTTGGCCCGATATGCAACGTTCGCTATTCTAGCGACCGCTATGTATCGTTCCAACGTCCCTTATGGTGTTTGGTTGTAAGTCAACCTATAGACCAGCTATCCTAGTAGCGTGGATACGAGCAGTCTAAGGCTAAAGACTCGAGAGGGCGCGTTAAGCCAGCTGTTTACCACACATGTACCCCTTGAACACCCAGTGAAAGGACACCACACAAGTGTTATGAAAATAAACAGTATATTTATTAAGAATCACAACAGCCCTGTACTCTTTATGAGGACAGGGTACTAAGCACAACCAAATCTCTTTAGCAAATACTTCAAGTGCACAGTTTAAAGACAAGTGTCCGAGGACACGGAAAGATTAAGGCAAGTCGGAAGCGAGGGACTCGGGACCCTAGAGTAAGGAGGCTATGCAGGCACCGAAATGCCGAGTTACCTAGCCACGAGGGCTGCGGCTGCACAAGTCTTACAGGCGTCGGGGTCTTCGCTGACGAGCCGGGAGCCGGAAGAAAAGGAGTTGCTGGCCGGCGACCAGTGATGAATAGTTCGTAGCAATTGATGAAAACCTGAAAGCAGAGGGGACCAAGTTCGTACTACTAGCCAGTAGTCAGAGGGTACCAGGAAGGCACCAGTTGGCCGTCACCTCGACCAGGTGAGTGGGCGACGCTAGGCTCTGCAGTCTCACGGACCAGGAGGCGTTGTCGGCGACCACGGTGGAGGTGCGAGCTGTCCCACGACGGATGTCGCTGTCGGCGTCTTGAGTGGACCAGGAGGGTCCGGGGTGCTTCGCAAAAGATGGAAGCAAGGGCCAGTCTGGAGCAACCAGACCGGCAGTGTTGATTTTCGGATGTCGTCACAGAAGGACACAAGCCAGCGGCTAGTGACCAGACAACGTGCTGAGCAGCGAGCAGAAGGGCCCCACGCAGATCGTGGAGATGCTGGGAGACTGCACTTCGGTGCTGGAGCGGCTCAGGGTCGGGGCTTCTCGGACCCCAGAGCACTCACCAGAGAGTTACCTCGATGGTCGTGCTGGTTAAGAGCGTGCAGGTTCTGATGATGGCCGGTCCCTCGAGGTCTCGTCGCACCCACAGATCACAGCTGAGCTGATGACGTGGGTAGAGGTCAGAGGTGCCAGGGAAGCCGGTTCTCGTCGAGCTGGGCCGTCGGATTCCTTGAGGAAGGACTTGCAGCAAACCGCAGAGTTCTTAGATGGTGCCCGCTGATGCAGGGTGACTACTCCTTAGTCACAAGGGAGAAATCTTAAGAAGAGTCTTGAAGTCCTTTCGTAGAAAGTATTCTTGATTCAAAGATGATCTAATTTGGAAGGGTCCCCGCTCCGGCCTTTATCCTAAAGAAAGGGGTGGGTACATGACTAGGTCCTGCCCTAAGGGTGGGACCAGGAAGGGGGGTAGTTACACCCCTCTCCCCTGCCGGACTTTCCCCAGGCCAGGGCTGTCGCCCCTGGAACTGGTTCTAACCGGCAGATGCGTAGTGAGCACCGGGGTGCCACTCCGCAGTCACCTTCTCGCAAAAGCCCTACCTACCCAGAATACACAAACCCTGTCTGGGACGGTGCGAACACCGCCCTTGACAGGAAACCCTTTGTCCAAGTGCTCCTCGCTGGAAGGACTCCCAGCCGCAGGAGGTCAGACTTGTGTCTGTGGTGGCAGCATCCATTTTGTGGAGCTGAGGCTTTCGTTAACTTTAACCGGGGTTCACAGTTACGTACATGTCGTGTCCCTCTAGAAGGGCGGAATGCTAACCTCGTCGCCAGAGTCGGTGAGAGGGCAGCATCCCGATTCGTATGACACCTTACTCGACATGTCTTGATAACGCGACACCGAAGTTACCGATATGGTACGCGTTATCATGGAACAGCCATTGGGTCTTGATTCCGCAAGCTGCAACCGGGCTCGGCTCGGGCCAGAGCTTAGTTCACACGAGCCCATGCACTCTGCCTTCAGGATTGTCAAGGCCTGCCATAGGAGTGACTGATAGGGACTCGGGTGTCCATTGTATGGTTAGATATAGAGCTACTACATCTAAAGCAAAGGGTGATTACACGACTTCGCCCCAGCTGTCATGCAGCCAGTTGTGTCAAATTTAGGAGGCCAGCCAGGGGTGGCATAATACATGCTGCAGCCCCTGGCGGCCCTGGGTACACCTATGCCCCGAGTTACAGGGTCTGATAAGGTGGCCCAGTACCAATTGGTAAATGCACCTAGGGTACATCTCGTAATTTAGAAAGAGAACAGCCAGGCTGTGGGTCTGATTGGCAGGCCCACAGCCAGAGAAAGTCGTAAACCAGTGAAACAAAAGCAAAAAATCTGGGTGATCATAGGATTGCAGACCCTACTCTCCTACAAGGTAGGAAAAGGCAAATACAGGACCAATTGTGATGTTAGATCATGCGTGGATCCCCTTGAGCCTTAGGAGTTAACTTTAGTAACCAAAATATCCCATCAGTGAATACAAAGAAGCTTGGTCGAATGGCTGAATTACCAGTCTTGAATCCTGGTATCTAATCCCAGCTTTAGCATTTGAGCAAAAATCGTGTGATTCTGGCCCGTCATTTTATCTCCCACAACTCAATTCTATGATATCGGTGAAATAATAAAAAGAAATAGTGTAGTGTCTATTACTGTTCTTCTTACAGATTCCCTTGCTCTTTTACATGACATCCTTGTTTCTCTCTCAAGTGGATCCCACACAGCACACTGTTCAATGAACCATTACCCATGCTTGAGATGCTCCTGCTGTTGTATACGGTGTCTCTGAACACTGCTCTACTGCTCCTTAGAGCTACGCTTGGGCTATATTACGTATATTAAACACGTACTCTGTATTTGGAACTGATAAGACCTTGTAAGAAATGTTAATGGATTTACAGAAAACGACTTCCTTACTACTTCTAGCAACTGAGATACATACAAGTTTGTTTTTAGAGGGAAAATTGCGAATTATGGAGCAAATAGGAAAGTAAAAGAGAAAAAATCCTCAAGCAGGGCCAAGGTTACATCATGCCATACTTGGGAATGATGCATGCAATACCAAATGTTCTTACAAGCTAGACATGTTTATCTTACAAAATGTAGGATTATGTTCTGATCGCTACAAGTAAGAAAACATGTAGAATCAGAGAGAGACCAAGCTTTACCACCAATAATTAATTTCAAGGTGCTCCGGGTCCTCCAAAAGGTAATGTGGGTGAGTGGCCAAGATACTGAAAGAGCTAACAATTACACA
This sequence comes from Lissotriton vulgaris, assembly GCF_964263255.1. Classification (NCBI taxonomy): domain Eukaryota; kingdom Metazoa; phylum Chordata; class Amphibia; order Caudata; family Salamandridae; genus Lissotriton; species Lissotriton vulgaris. The sequence goes on along the minus strand of NW_028246023.1, from coordinate 794,740 downwards.
CCAACTGTTGTTCCAGCCAAGCACACCTGACCTGCCAAAAGAACGACAAAATGGGGGAATGCGGAAGAAGAATAGATGCCCTGTGACTGACACTGTTTAGCAATGAGGACCTGAGGACCTGCCTGTGACGATCCATCGGTGCCACCAAACCTTCAGGGATGAACTGAACTATTTAATATTCAGCTAAGCTTTGACCTGGCTGCACAACAGCACTTGCGCACTTGAAGACTCACCCATTTGATTCAAGTTGAAGAAACTCCCACGTGCGACTACAACTGTCAGGAGACCGGCTTTGCTCCAGGTGGCTATTGGTTCCACTCCTGCAGATTAACCACAACCTCATGATGTAGGGATGGCCTCTACGACCCTACATGGATGCGTTCGCATGACAAATGAAGATAAGATCCTCGTGACACTAAACCCAAGTGCGTGAATAGGTAAACAAACCATCCTTGAATCGACTACTCAGGTGAGATGTTTTCCTCTTTTTCCTAATACACATGCCATTCTCAGACGCTCTGAGTTTTCAGGTCTGTCTTTTGTAGCCATACAAATGTACTCGCCTGTTTTTGCCTTTGGTTAATTTTTCATACAAACCTCCTGTTTTTAAGTTATATAATTATTGTGTGAGGTTCTTTCATTATTTGCTGTAAGCAGTAGCAAGTGTAAAAAAAAAATAACCGAGTCATTATCAGAAAGAACTTGTAATGGAAGCTTAATAAGGCCAAAAAGCAAATTTGTAATAAAATGTAATTTAACTCAAGATCATATTGTGTATAATTAGAATTTACTTCCATGGTTGCAATTACTGCCTGTAGATTTTTTAAGCATAAAATAAAATAAAACCCTCAATTAAGCAAAGAGAGCGCGAGAGAGAGCGATTTGAAGGGCAGATTTGTTTCCCTGCCTGGATTTCGCTGCAAGTCAAATTGCGAAAATGTGTTAACTATATATAGAGGGAGGGGTGAAGGTGCAATGAGCCCTTCCGCAGGCTCATTGATTGTCTGTGTATCACTCCGTTTTTGTACTCCAGCCTTTCTTGTGCTGCAGCCCTACCAGTATGTGCCTAGCAATATGTCTGTATGTGAGCTGGGTGACGGTCTGGTCGCGTGCGAGTGGGCCTATCAGACAGTGGCGCAGTAAACGCTTGTGCGCATTTTTGTCAGGCCTGCCTATCCATTCCTGTGTGTGAGTGGGCCTGCAGACAGTGGCGCAGGGAACGCGTGTGCGCATTTTTGGCGGGCCTGCCTCCCCTTTCCTGTGTGTGAGTGGGCCTGTCAGACAGTGTCGCAGGGAAGGCGTGTCCGCATTTTTGGCGGGCCTGCCTATCCTTTCCTGTGTGTGAGTGGGCCTGTCAGACAGTGGCGCAGGGAACGCGTGTGCGCATTTTTGGCGGGCCTGCCTCCCCTTTCCTGTGTGTGAGTGGGCCTGTCAGACAGTGTCGCAGGGAAGGCGTGTGCGCATTTTTGGCGGGCCTGCCTCCCCTTTCCTGTGTGTGAGTGGGCCTGTCAGGCTGTGGCGCAGGGAAGGCGTGCGCGCATTTTTGGCGGGCCTGCCTATCCTTTTCTGCTTGGTAGTGGGCTGTCAGATTGTAGCACAGTAAACCCCTCCGCTTTAGCAGCTCAAGTGGGGGTTGCCCTTGAAACTGGTGACCCGAGTCCGCTAAAACATTCGTGAAGTTTATATTGGCATCTTGTTTTGCGGGCAAAAAGCTCATTAAAATGTTCTGAAGGATTAGGGTTGCGCAGATGGGTGGAGGTCAGAGAATGCTAAGTACATTAAGTTCAGTAAAAGAGACAAGGAAGTAAGGGAAGCAAGGAAAAGGGGGCAGAGAGCGTGAAAACAGCGAGGTGGTGGGGGGATGTAAGACATTAAAAATCATATGGAAAAAGAAATAATGTTTGGTTGGTAGGAACTGAAAAGGAGGAGGTAGTTAGAAAACACAAGAGACAGGTGGAAATAGTGAAAGGAATGACTAAAATATGGAAGGAAGGGAAGTTGAAAAGAAGGGTAAAAGGAACAAAGAAGGAAAGGATGCAATTTTGGATGGATATAAAGGTGAAATGATAGATGGAGGCTGAAAGGTTCAATAACTGAAAGAATACATGGAAGATGGATACATGAATGGTTGTATAGAAGTATGAATGGAAGGGTGAAAGGAAAGATGGGTGGATGGTTGGGTGGGTGGATAGATCAGTGTGCGAACAGAATGGTTACAGGAAGGATGGAATGCTGAAAAATGGACAGAAGTAAGAATGAAAGGTGAAAGGTGGATGGATTAATGTGGGTCCGGTAGAAGCAGTGACTGGTCGTTGGATGGATGGAATAGTGAGTGAATGGATGGTGGGATGAAAGGATGGATGGATTGATGAATGGGTGGGTGAATGAAGTGATAGAGGAATAAAAATGTGAAAGTTGAAGGTGAATTGGAGGATGAATTTGTAGATGGGAGTTGTAAGTGTAAATGTCAAGAAATGAAATGAAATGAAATGAAAAGACCCTTTGTTAAGCGCGATAGCTACCCTGAGGCGTCCTAGCGCTGAGGACAAACACTTGCAAGAAGGAAGTTAGGAACTATACAGATTTGTTGAAGAGCAGGGTTTTTAGAAGCTTACGGGAGGGGAACAGATTGGGATCTTCCCCCAAGTGGAGGGGGAGAGAGTTCCAGAGTTAAGCAAAGGAGCGGCTACCACTTCTGGTTCTCTTGATCTTGGGCACTAGGGCGAGGAAGAAAGATGCTGATCTGAGCTGTTTATTCGGGTAGCAGTGAGTAATCAACGATTGGCTAATGACAGGGCAGTTTTCCAAAAGGCTCTATGGGCAATGCACAGGGCCTTGAATCCAATTCTTTCCCTAACTGGGAGCCAGTGGTGGCTCCTTAGACCGGGATTGATTGGGAGTCGGCGGGGATCTGAAGGAGTGTTCGGGCTGCGCAGTTTTGGATGACCTGGAGTTTGCGCAAGGTGGATTGAGTGGCCCCTAGATAGAGGATGTTCTCAAAGTCCAGGCGTGATAGAGTGAGACCCTGGACCATAATCTGTTTTGCCTGGAATAGAAGTAGGGGAAGAATTTTCCAAAGTAGCCTTAACCGCATCGATGCGGCGGCTTTTCCAGCTGTGTGCAGCATTTTTCGAAATACCGCGTTACATGAGGAGCTCAGCTCGTCATCAGCACACGGCAGGTAAGCCTGATGACGAGCTGAGCTCGTCATCAGCATCAAAGTGGTTAATAGACCATACCAGGTGGCTGAGAGTTCAGCTGCTTGATGGTTAAAGTTGAGGGAGTTAAAGAGCCAAATGCCCAGGCTCTTGATTGTGTCCTTTGGCACTGGGGCAGGACCTAGGCAAATGGGCCATAGTTAATTTATATTAAGCTTGGGGGTTTTGCCTAAGAGCATGAGCTCAGTTTTGTCCCCGTTCAGCTTTAGACAGAAGAGTGTCATCCATTTGGCCACCTCCTCCAGACATCCACTCAGCTAGAGGGCTCATGAAAATGTTAAATAGTGTGGGACTCAGGGAGGAGCCCTGAGGCACACCACAGCTGAGTGGCTTGCTCGGGGAGGTGATATCACCCTCAAAAACCTGGAAGGAGCGGTCTGCCAAGAAGGATGTCAACCAAGTGATGGCATTTCCTGAAATGCCTAAGTTGGTAAGTCAGTGTATTAGTAGGTCATGATTTACAGTGTTGAATGTGGCACTTAAGTCAAGGAGGATGATTGCTGCAGAGCCTCCTTGATCAAGGATCTTCCTGGCCTCCTCAGTAAGAGTGAGGAGGGTGGTTTCGGTCCCATGCATGGGACGGAATCCTGTCTGGGAGAAGTCAAGTAAATCATTGTTCTCCCGGAACTCTACCAGTAATGAGTTGACATATTTCTCCAGGATCTTGCTCAGCCATGGTAGCAGGGAAATTGGCTGGAAACTGATGGGGTTGTCTTGGTCTAGGTTGGGTTTTTTAAAGAGAGCATAAACCATGGCTCACTTCTAGGGGGGAGGGACAATGCAGGAGCAGATAGAGGCGTTGAGCAGGTCGAGTGTGGTGGGAAGGATGTTGCCAATAGCTGGCAGCAGGGTGCGTGGGGGTGCCGGGTCTTGGGGGAGCCAGATTTCACCTGGTGCATAATGCATTCTAATGTGGTGGGATTGAGAAGGGGAGGGTGTCCAGGGTGACCGAAGATCGGGGTCCTGCACCTGAGAAGTTGGCAGACGTTTTGTCAGGCTGGATGGGGGGAAAGGAGGTGTAAATTGTTTGGATGTTCTGGAAAAAGAAATCTGCCAGGTTGTTGCAGCAAATTTGGCCGTCAGTAGGGTATGGCGGTTTCTCAGGGAGTTTGAGGAGAATTTTTGCTATTCAATAGATTTCTTTGGGCATGAAAGCAGCTGCTTTAATTTTTTCTTCGAAGAAAGTTAATTGAGAGGCTTTAATTTCATTTTTGTACGTTTTTAATGCCTCCACGTATAAGGTTTTGCTGGAAGGGGAATAATCCAGTCGCCATTTCCTCTCTAATTTTTTGCAATATAATTTCCATTCCCATAATTTTGGGTAGTACCAGGGTGCAGTTGTTGTGCTGCGCTTTGATTGAGAGCATTTTATGGGGAGTAAGGAGTCTAAGGAATTATGGATCCAGCTGTTGTAGTCCTCATTGGCTAGGATAGGATTGGGTGAATTGGATGGTCTTGAGATTTCAAAGGCCTTCAACCAGCAGTCCAGGGGAAGTTTATACCAATTCCGTTCCCTACGAGTGGTTATGATGGGAGCTAAGTGGGGTTCAAGTATGGCCCAGGAGAGAGGGATCAGGAAAGCAATATAAAAAGAGCCAGGCATGCCTGTTTCGTTCACTCGTCGTTAGACGTTTGGTGAAAAGAGGGGAGTATTTCAAATTTTTGACTACTCTCTTGCAGGGCCTGTTAGTGATTGTGCAGGCATGTGCGACAGGGTGCGAAGGGGCACGTCAGTCATGCAAGAGTATATCAGTTTGTATATTCTTGCGGCTGCATTTCACACGTCTGTACTCCCACAGTGGTAAGTAGTCACGAGAACTCACTTTTTAGCACACGTGAGTGACCCAGGTGTGTCCACCGCTTTTACCTCGTTTTCTAGGGTTCTTTAGTTGTGCACCAAAAGCCAGAAAGAGAGAGGAGTCTTCTCCTCTTTCCACCTGGTACAGCTCTGTGCTGTCACCCCAGCACTGCCCACACCTTCCAGGTTGTAGAGGGCCAGATCAAGGAGATACTGTGTGTGCTGTCCGCCGTGCTATGCTAGTCCCACGGGTGCTGGGGAACCGCTCATGGCAGAAGGCAGGTGGAAGAAGGCAATCGTCCCAGAACAGAAGAAGAATGGTAGGTTTCTGCTGATATTGCAACTCCTCAAAAGCTAAAGCAGCCAGGTCTTATACCGCCCGAGGGCCATGGGGCAGCCTGCCTCAAGGCAGCTTCTGGAATCATGCTTGTGCCTGGAGTGGAAGGGGCCACAAGGGATATGGGTAGATATCGAGGGGGAGGAGAATATAGGTATTGCCCTGCAGAAATCCCTTCCCTTTCAAATCCCGCTGCACCATGTAAAGAACAGAGTTCAAACACGGGGCCAAGTGTGAAACCAACAGCACAGCAGTAATGCTCACCTTTTGATTCTCACACAGGGGGGCGAGAAAAGAAACTAAAAAGGGATTATGGTCATCATGAGCATCAAGGCAAATGAGCATACAAGATGGGCCTGGTGGGTCTTATCTGACTTCAGTATCTATGCAGTTATCTGCTGCAATATTCAGCTGCAGTATACATTTCGTATCTCTGAATGGTGTCTGGATGGAGCGGTGCTCATGATTCCAAGACATGCATACATCGTATGAAAGGACTTGTCCAAACCTTCTGGCAACTGGACAGCACAGGCACAGTCCATATCAGCACTTAAGCAACCACTCAGTAGTAACCAGACAGGCCTGCTGAGACCAAAATGATCTACTACTAATTGCTGAGCACCGGAGAACTCCAGCATAGTCCACCCTGAAGGTCCCAAATATTCACATACTTAGAGCACAAACATGCTATAATCTTATTGTAATTCAGTCGATTTTAGCAAATCTCCTCAATTAACTTCTCGTTATGGTAATGATATAAAGAGGGCTGTAAAGCAGTCTATTTAGGCAGATCTCTGATCCTCCCTCACGTTTTAGCGATGCCTCACATTGTAGAGTGGACAACCACCTTCACAGCTAGCAGAAGAAACAAACAGAGAACATAAAGGACAAACAACCAATACAATAATGGGACCAGCAGAGGTACTTGAAGCTACCAGGAGAATGCATTTAAAAAATGCTTATCTTCCTCCCACTGGTGGCTGGCAACTATGGCAGTGGAGAGGCAGGTGCCTAAAATGAATAGTTTAAAAATAAATAGTCACTTACCTGCCTGCACAAACATGTCCTCCTCAATCTGGTCCTCTTCTTTTCCTGACATCACGTCCAGGGCTCCAGCTAACCTACTTATCCAATCCCGGCACTGCTCTCATGCTGTTAACCAGCATAAGAGAAGCTGCCGGATTGGAGGGAGTGGCTTCTCTCGGCGCTCCGGAGGACACTGTAGGCTTCTGCAGGCTGTCAACCAGCTGTCTAAGAAAGCTGGGTTGAGATGTTTATAGCGCAAATGTCAGGTTGGCCATCACCAAAGGGACATGCGCACTATAAACTAGGACATAGGCAGCCCACCACTGCTGCCATTCCCCCATCCTAACACTCGGTTCAGGATGAGTTGACGAAAAATAAAATGGTAACGAATTAACTTCATTACCATGTTTTTCCATCTCTGGAACATTTCTGTGGGCACTTTAATGGGGCCACACTCCTCCGTTCAAATTGAGGAGCCACTCCTGCTATCTCCCACACTTTCCCACCAATTACACCACTAAGCAGTGGGTCCCATAACGTGATAACCCACCTCGTTTGTCATCATGCATGACATGGAAACGCCTTTCACAGAGGGTCAAAGCAAAGCCAACGCTCCTCTAACCACACACTCACCTGGTGTAAACTTCTCCCTGTGGGGTGAAGCAGTTCAGCCCCCACAGAAGTAGAAACATTTAGACAAATACCATAAATTAATACATAAAGAGGGCATTTGTGGGGCCCAATTTGCCATCAGACTGTCAGCCTCAATCATCAGAATACCCAGGAAGATTTTTAAATTTGCGAGGTCGGAGCCTTACGTCCAAACTTTTCTTGCCTCCAATCATAACTTACCCACAAACTGGAATGTTATCCTGGAGAGGCTTGCCTGTGTGAGGGGAGCAAGTCTTCGATGGAGACCTTATCCCTAGGCCCACCATACTTGCTTTTGCTAAGGGCCTGACACTGCCTGGCAAGCAGCGCCAGGCTCTTTGAGGTCAACAGAGTCTAGCTTACTGGCTGGCAGCCACCAGGATCCTGCTACTGAGTCCCAAATTATTGGAAAGGGGTGGAAAAGATGCAATAACACCCAGAAATTTATGTAAATTACCCCAAATCTCACATGGGTTGAGAATAACCATGTAAAATCTGCCTCCAGGTGTTTCATAGGACCTTGTTTGTCTCTTAAATGCAAAATAAGAGCCCAGTACCTATCCCTGAAGAGGAAGCATATATTACCCCACATTTTCCTTAAATGGATTCAAAGTACTTCAACTAGCCATACAACTGTGGCAAATTACTCCAAATCTACTACTTTGGACGCAAGTGAGTTTACAAAGTCCGAAAAACAGGCCCAGACTGGACATCGAAACCAGTCGTGGCAAAGATCCTCAAATAAGCCCCACACTGCTGGTAGCAATGATAAGAATAGAGATGGGGAGTGGCGTGTTGGGTTGATGCTTGGTGCATGGCAGCCGATCAGTCTCTGAAAGTAGCCCATGGGCCATCAAACCACTGAGGATATGCTGGAGTGGGAGAATGCCCAGTCACCCCATGCCAGCAAAGGGATACAAATGGTTCCAGGTTTGCCAGTAATCACTGCAAATATTATAACAATTCTACTCGTACAGCACTCTTCCGACATTAGCATGGCCTCCTAGCCCTGAGGCGTTTCTGAAGACGTGTTTACAAATGGACGTGACGCATCCTGAAGTCTTGTGGGTGATTTATCGTAAGTAGTGGCTGTGCCTCTCAAGATCTGTGTCTTCTAGTCCCAGTATCTGTGTCTCTCAGAGTTCAAGTTTCCTAGTCCTTGTCTCCCGTAGAGACAGGTGAAGTTTAATCTTTATCCACTGAGTTGGGAAATGTCGAACTTGGCAAAGGCGTCCAAAGTTTCTCAACTTCCCCCTACTTCGCCTGTGGCAAAGTTTAACCCACTGTCTGAGGTGTTATCCTGCTGCAGGATGTCCAGAGGGCAAGAAACTGCAGCTCGGTCTGGAACCATCCCTGTTCTTCTGCAAATTCATGAGTCCAGGACTGATGTGCAGACAGAGTGGGTTGTCGCGAGGGTGATTCGTGGCATGGGACAGTGTGGTGCAATATTGGTTGATGGGGTTCCTCCTGGAATGGAAGAGTGTCAGAGGGAGACATAAAGCGGTTCTTTGGGTCGCCAAGTGAGGGGACTTTGCCGGGATAGATAGACACGGGTCAAAGCATGGAGAACCACTGCCAAGCAGCAGCAGTCCAGGTGCTGCCTTGAGTGGTCCTAATTTGCATGCCACGAAACATGTGAAGTAAAAAAAATGCAAAAAGATGGGGGTCAGCTGAGTTCCCACACTCCAGGTCATGTCTTTGTGCGCTTCTCCAAGTCCCAGTGACCGTGTCTCCCCAGTGACTGGCTTTGTCATTGTCCACGTTCCCATGTGTCCAGCTCTCTCAATGCACCCAGTGCCATGTCCCCCCCATCGTGGAGTGTAGGCGGACTAAAATGATGTTTGCTGACATTAGATTCTCACACTGTAAAATTCAAGATGGAGCCTGTCTTCACAGTGACCCTGTTGTTCCTCAGCTAGACTTGTGATGTAGAAATACCAAAACATGCAGAAAAGGATACAAAGTGTGTATTAGGATACTAAAATGGTGTCCTGCTTGGAGCACCACAGTAGCATATACATGTAATTGTGTTTATATAGTGCTAACTACCCCTCACAAGGCGTTGAAGAGATTTTTGCCTGGTAGCATGCTGCTCCGGGAGTCAAGATTAGTGGTTAGTCCATTGTTATTGGTTTTGTAGTTACTGGGATAAGTCTTTATGCTCTCATGCAAAACATGCCATGCAGTCATTCCAGTTTCTTTAAGGTGAACTAAATTGTTCAGAAGTTGTGGCTTCACTGCTCGGTATGGGCATATTAGGGATGCCTCTCCTGGAAAACAAACTCCACTATGCCAGAACTTTTTTTAGGTCGAATTTTTAATAGCACAGCTCTCAAGCACACCTACTGATACAATATACATAAAGTGGACCTTGGCCAAGCCAATTGTAACCACTGGATTTCTTTGGCCAGCCTCTTTCTACCATTGCATTGAGACTTTGTCAATCACGTCTTGGCTCAGTCTGGGGAGTATTCATCTTTCACCTATTGCTATTGGCTGTTCGGGTGTATCAATCGGTCTAAAGGTGGGTGAGCCAATAAATCAACAGGCAGAGCCCAGTCAGAGCTAAGCCAAGGGTCTGGCTTGTCTTTATTGGCATGTGAATCATGCAACAAACATCCTGTAAATCTATGATATAGTCTCTTCAAATTTTTTATTTTATTTCTGTAGCATGTGGATGCGTTTCACCTTAGTACATCACATTAAATCAAAGTACTTACAGGTATTTATTACAAATTATCATTTTTAAATGTGAACTTCCAAACATTATTGGCCCCCACCCTGATGACAATGCATTTAGTAAGCTAAGAGGCAAGTAAGTTGTCAGGCCTGACCTCTATGTGTCCTATGTTCTTATCACAAATGGAGTAGCATTTTAGTCTATTACGTCAAATACATGAGATCAAGAAGTTTTTGTACAGTGCATGTCATGAACTTATGTATTTGAGTGTGCTCCACAATGTGTTAACAAATACAAGCCTTGCCAAAACAAATAGGTCTCATCTACAAGAGCTTTTGGCTTTGGCAATGTGTGTTTTAGTCATGTTGTACAGCAGTGCAGATTCTATGCAACATGGCTGAAAGTAAAAAAAGCGGTAGGGCACGACCAGAGCAGGGTCATACTGCTAGTTTTTCAATTGCTGGCAGGGAAGGAGGGCGAGGTAAGAGGAAACATGGAGGGATGGAAGGCCGGGAGGGGGCAACACGGGCACAAATATTTTAATAGCTCTATGAAACACCCAGTGCTGGCTGCTTCATAGAACTTTATTTGCAGGGCTTTAGGTGACTGATAGAGAGAGAGGCGGTAGGCAACATAGATAGAGGGAAAGCAGGAGGCAATATAGAGAGAGGGGACCATATGCAGGAGGGGTTGGGAGCAGGCGAATGAACACATACACTCTCACAGGAGTGCTTAAAAAAAGAAAATAGTAGCTCTCCCAACGCATGCAGTAGAAGGGCACAAGTACACTTGCCATGCTCCAGTAGAGGGTCAAACACAAGAAGAGAACGTGAAGCCCGCCGGGTCAACAAATGAGAAGCAAGCAAATGAGAGTGACCATGAAGCCAACTAATAGTAAGTAAGCAATGGACAGTCTCTAAGCCCACTTGTGGCTAAAAACAAAAATATCTGGCAAATGACAGCATATGCGCAGTCTCAGGCGAGACCTTAAAAAGCAGGGTTGGTGAAATAAAATATTTATCTAGTATCACACAATTTGGTCAAGCAATGAAGCTGGGATTGATCTAATGTCTTCTGGTTTTCCATTGTGCAATTCAGCCACTAGTTGGGTATCTCTTTCTCTGTCCTGTTTTACATCAAAATGTAATACTATGATTGTAATTTTTGGTGCACATGGTTAGAGCGTCAATGGTCGGCAGACACCACATAAAATCTCTGCTTATTTTGAGCTCAAGGGCCTAAGATGACTTGACCTTGGTTCAACCTTTCAGTGATTCAGCAACAGCTACTTCTGCCTCCACTTTGGTGCTTGCATTGTAAAACATGTGGGCAAGGCGGGCCCTTGGCATGGGTGAGCTGGGCAAGGCACATGGAGATGCCGCCATTAAAGTCTCACAAACAGCAAGGTCGCTCTCACCTGGTACCAGTGGTTCCCCTTAAAGCGCTTTGAATCGTTTTTTTTACTGCTGGCCCCGTTTTTAACATCCCATCAATCCCTTCTATACCCTCCAAGCTCGCTCTCATCCATGCAGTAAAAATCCCCACCAACTACTTGGCACCACCACCAAGCTAAGTTGTGTTAATTCTGGTGAGTTGAAGGAAACAAGGAGATGCTTGTGTTCGGAGGCCAGTTACTGCTCTGATCTAATCAGACAGGGACTGACCTGTGAAAACAAAAGGGGCTCCATTTTGCCTCACCAGCTGTGAAGTTGCCAAAAGTCTTTCTGCCCAAGGCACCATCTAAACATAGGCCAGCTCTGCATGTGCGACTACTTTACAACTGCACCCCCCGTCCCCTTCTAAAGGCTCCTTCCACTAATTCTCACCTTATTGTACCAACACTCCAATGCTTTAGCACATAAAACCCAGACCTGATGGATTTACCAATGCTTGTTTTGTATACAGGACAAGTCATTCCCACTTGTGGCCGTTCTTCACTCCCAATTTGCCACGGGCTTTCACAGTTGTTGTAAAACTCGCCCGCTTCCAGGTACTTGACTGCTTCACAGCATCTCTACGACTCTCAGCGGGTTCCAGCCTAGAACTGCTGGGCTTCAATGCCTGGATGAGAGCGCGCGCGCAAGCAAGCGCAGCCACCTGAGGCGGCTGCGGCCTGCCATACCTTGCAATACGGTTCAACAGCCACGGATAGCCCCTATCTCAGGAGATTTGTTCTGCTGCCCCGAGATGAAGCCACCAACATTAATCAAAGATTGGTGATGGGGGAATCATTCTTTGCAGCTGGTAGGATGAGTGACGCAGTTCCCTAGCCGCCTGGAATTATTCCGCTGATCTATTGATGCCGCTTGCAGTTCAATAGCACAAGTCTTGAGATGGCGTTTACTCATCAAAAATGCCTTTCTTATGAAGACGAACGTTATATTTTATGCACACGTTATTGCTTCTCCAGGAAGCATGCTCGTGTTGGCTCCTACCAGTGCTTAATTTGTAATAAAAATAAAAATATATGCAATTGCCCCAGCCAGCCCTTCCAATTACAGTATCAACACAACTAATAACCATCGCACTCCAACAAGAGTGACAATTCAGATCATTCCAGGCCCCAGAGCTATGAGAATGGATTGGGCAGCAGGTATTAGTCGTTTTAAATGTTTGTTTAACTAATAAACAACTGGTGTGTGCTCATATTTAAATTAGACAAACAGCACTATCTTGTGGCAGACTTGCATAAACACTGGTGTTGGCAATTGAGTGCCGGCGCCAGCACCGGAAACCACAATCTCAAATTAAGCACTACTTCTCCCTCTCTAGCTCCAATTACAGCGTCTGCCCAACTGTTTTATATGCCAGTTTTCCAAAGATCAGACTGTGACCTGTGCAGAGGTGGGTGACCAATGAAAGCTCCAGCCAGACGCCTCGCTCTGGCTCAGCTCGAGGTCCTCTTAGTCCCTGGAGCTCCAAATGAGCCAAGCTTTCTTGTGTCATCTGCTTAGTTGCTGCCCACACTGCATGTGCTGAGAAAAAATAACATTTTAACGAAAGGCATGAAAGGGAAAGAGATACCCATCTAGCTGCTGAATGACGCAATGTGAAGCCAGAAAAGTTTGGATTTATACCGGCTTTCCCGCCTGATCAAATGGTGTGATTCTGGGCAAATATTTTCTTTTCTTTTTGCTCACTATTGAATTTGAGAGCACGTTGCAGTATGTGAGTTCAGGCTTTGTGCAATACAAATCCCTCTTTAGTTTCTGATTTAAATTGATTACAATATTATTCCATGAAAACACGTTTTCCACATATAAGTAACACATAACAGCTGACTTGCCTCTAAATTCACGATTTAGTCATCATGGCGTGGTGGAGGGGCATACATATTTTTAAATTCATGTTTAAAAACTGCTACTTTTATAAATGCCTTTCAGTGCAGTGATGTAATCTGATGTGCTATGTTGAAACTCTTCTGAATGTTAGAGAAATACATTTTTGAATTTTAAATAGTCTTTATCATATTTTTATATGGTGTTTACAATATTATTTCGGTGCAAACAATTTCAGGGCTCAGCTCGTGCATCGGTTCTTAGAGGCAAGCCACCCCATTGGCTTGGCTCTGGCTCGGATCTCTTTATTATTTGTTGGCTTGCCCACCTATAGACCGGTGGCACATTTTTGTGCTGCTGTGTCCACATTAAGCTTATACCAACTCGAGGCACTCAGGACCGTGATGCACACATACCAGAAACATGTCATTGAATGCTCACTGTGAGATGTTCATGAAATATGATTTCCTGCCAAAAACTAGAGTAAAAGGAAGTTTAAAGGGGAAAAGCGGAGAATGCCCCCAATGGGAACACTGTTCAGTAAGGGTTTTTGCGATCTAAAATAAAGTTTGGATTTACAGTGGGATTAAGATAGGCAAAAGAAGGTTATTGGGCAACCAGACCCAGTACATGCTTGTCCTGTTTGAAAGATTGATAGGCTGGCTCTGGTTCTTGCCTCACTCTTGCATAACCAATATATTGATTTAACAAGACGAGGTGCTATTGTAGTGTATTGCCGCATTTATATAGTGTTTACTACCCCTATGTGGGGTACTGTAGTGTTTGTCTACATGGGTTGCACTGTGCACGGCACACTGTGTAGAGTGTTTGGTTGGAAAGGTGTTGTCTTTGTTTTGATCCTGTGTGGGCATGTTTCTATGTTATGCCTGAGGAAGACCAAGGTGCGGTTATTGTGTTATAGCAGTGTGATGGATGAAGATGTGTGAGAGATAGGTGTTGAGATTAAGGTTTTTTGTAATTTGGCATATTTGAACAGCTCTGCAGGTCCCTTTTTAGGTCCGACCTACCACACATTGAAGCTGTCTGGTTTGTTAAAGACATCTTGGGGAAATTCGGAAAGCTTCCCTGGGAATGGATTCTGTCCACTGCTTTCCATTGACTTTGTAGTTTGTAACTCATATTTGTTTGCTTTCCATTTGCTGGCTTTATTTGCTTTAGGCTTTCCCACTTGAGTTCATCCCTTCCATGGCCCATACCTTATCTATTATATCCTTCCAAGTGCTTCCTTTCTGTAAATGGGCCTTTAAATCTTGTTCATATCTTGCCATATTTGTTGTGCATTTAAAAGCAGAGGTCAAATGTCAGGCTCTGTCTTCCTAGGGAGCTTGGTGCTGACTTTTCTTTCTCAGACTTAAAAGTAAGAGAATTTATGTGACAATCATGCTAGCTACTTAGTGTGCGCTCGAGGGATCCTGTACAATGTTATTTTTTTTCTAGCACACAACAAAATGTAAATATCTGTAAAATATTTTATGAAGGTATTTTAGAATATATCAGAATTAGGAAAACACAAATCCAGCACATTTTTGGTAATTCTGAAGTGTGGTGGAAACAAATATTTTAGTATGATCAAAACAAATCATTAGGTGATGACATTTCCACACCTTGTTTGAGTGCTGCAGACTTTTATCAGTAAAACTGTATGTCTGTGCAAATGCAATTGTCATCTCAACTGAAGATGTGTTGTCTGTAATAGTATTGCGCTATCACACCATGCATACTCCACTTTACCCCACTGCACTCAACTATGCACCACTCCACATCACTGCACTCAACTCTGCACCACACCACACCTCTCCATCTACCCCACTCCACGCTGCATAACTGCCTTCAATTCTGCACCACTCCAATCTATGCCACTTCACTCTACAACTCTCTACTCCACTTTTTGTCACTCTAATCCATGCCAATGCACTCTACCTCACTCTACTCCAATATGCACCACTGCGCCCTTCACCACTGCACTCTACACCACTCTAGTCTCTGCCACTCCACTCACGTCTGCACTACTCCACACAACCAAACTCCACTCTATGTCACTTTGCTACACTGCACTCAATGCCACTGCACTCTATGCCCATACACTCTATCCTGTACAACTCTACTCTACGCCTTTGCACTCTATGCCAATCCACTCTACACCACTCTAATCTACTTTGCACCACTGCACTCTATGCCACTGCACTCTATGCCACTGCACTCAACCCTGCACCATTCCACTCTACCGTATACCACTCCAATCTATGCCACTTCACTCTACTCTTCTCAACTGCATTCTGTGCCTCTGAACACTGCACCACTTTACTCTGTGCCACTCCACTCTATGCCACTGAAATCTAAGCTGCACCACTCCACTCTGTTCTACTTTAACCACAGAACTATATGCCGTTTTACTGTACACCACTTTACTCAAAACCAATGCACTCTATGCCAGTCTACTCTGCACAACTGCACACTAATCCACTATACTCCACACTGCAACACTCTACACCACGCTGCAACACTCCACAACGTGCCACTCTATTTTATGCCACTGCATTCTACTGTAACCACTGCACTCTATGTTAATGCACTCTACACCACTTAACGCACCACCAATACACTCTAGGCCAATCTACGATACATCACTGCACTCTACGCATTAAATTCTGCAACACTGCTCTCTATACCACTCTACTCTAAACCAACCTATTCTACACCACTGCACGCTATTCCACTACGGGCCACTCCACTTGATGCAACTGCAATCTATGCTGCGCCACTCTACGCCACTGCACTCTACTCTAAGACACTCTACTCTAAACCACTCTATGCCAATGCCCTCTGTGCCACTGGACTCTACTCTGTCTAACTCCCCCTATGTCACAGCATTCTACACTGCATTACTTCACTCTATTCTGCACCACGCCAGTTCACTCTATGCCACTCTCCTCTGCAACACTGCACTCTCCACCACCGAACTGTATGCCACTCTACTGGCTCACTGCACTCTATGTCACTGCATCATTTTACTTCACACTACGCCAATGCACTATACACAACTACACCATACACCACTTTACTCTGCATCGCTCCTCTCCATGCCACTGCACTCTATGCCAATCCACTCTAAGTCACTCTAATCTACTCTGCACCACTGCACTCTGACACTCTCCTCGATGCAACTGCACTCTACACCATTTCACTCTACTCTTAAACAATATACCATGTGCCACTGCAATCTACCCTGCACCACTCAATTTCACTCTACTCTGCCACACTGCACTCTATGCCACTGCACCCTACCTTGCACCACTCTACTCTACGCCACTTACCGACACTCCATGCCAATGCAGTCAATGCAACTACACTTTATGCCATTGCACTCTACGCAAATCCACTCTATGACAATCTAATATACTGTGCACCACTGCACTCTATGTCACTGTAGTCTATGCCACTTCAATCTATACCTCTGTTCTCTGCTCTGCTCCCCTATACCCTATGCCAATCAACTCTACTATGCGCGACTGCACTCTAAACCACTCCAGTCTAGGCTACTCCACTCTGCACCACACTGCTCTATGCGAGTCCCCTCTATGCCACTACTCTATGCCACTCCACTCTACCCTGCACCACTCTACTCTACCATGCACCACTCCAATCCACGCCTCTTCACTCTACCCTGAAACAATCTACTCTACGCCACTGCATTCTACGGCCCTCCAATCTACAGCACTGCCCTCTATGCCACTGTAATGTATGCTCTGCAACTCTACACCACTCTACTCTACTCCGCACCACTATTCTCTACGCCGCTGTGGACTACGCCACTCTACTATAAATCACTGCACTCTACACCACCTTACTCACTACCAATGCACTCTACGCCACTGCACTCTATGCCAACTACTCTGCACCATTGCACTCTACGCTATTATACTCTAATCTGCAACACTCTGTGCTACGCCACTGCACTTTACACCACTGCACGCCATGCTACTACACAACATTGCACTTTATGTCACTGCACTCTATGCCGCTATATTCTACTTTGCACCACTGTACTGTATGACACTGCTCTCTGCAGCACTCTACTCCACGGCACTCTACTCTATGCCACCGCACTCTGCGCTACTGCGCTCTACAGCACTACAATCACTGAACTCTACAGCACTGCACTCTATGCCACTCTACTCTAATCTGCAACACTCTACTGAATGCCACTGCACTCTACACTGTTGAACTACGCGTCACTGCATTTTACGCCACTATATTCTACTTTGCACCACTGTACTGTACGCCACTGCTCTCACCAGCACTCCACTCCCCAGCACTCTACTCTATGCCTCTGCACTCTATACCACTGCACTCTACACCAATGCACTCTCACCACTGCACTCTATGCCACTGCACTCAATGACACTCTGCTCTGCAAGACTGCACTCTCCACCACTGAACTCTATGCTACTCTACTCTAAACCACTGCACTAAACTCTACTCCACTCTACTGTACTCTACACCAATGCACCCTAAGTCCCAACACTCTATGCCACTCTACTCTGCATCACTCCACTCTATGCTACTGCACGCTAGACACCACTCTGATCCACTCTGCACCACTGCACTCCATGCCACTCCATGCCACTGCACTCTAAGCCACTGCACTTCACACCACTCTACTCTACACCTCTGCACTCCACTCTGAAAAATATACCCTACGCCACTGCATTCTAAGCCACTCTGCACCACTCAGCGCCACTCTACTCTATCATTGTACTCTACACTACTGAAATCTATGCTTCACCATTCCACTCTCCTTTGCACTACTCTACTCTACACCACTCCACTCTATGTCACTGCACTGTACACCAATGCACTCTATGCCAATGTACTCTACACCACTTGAATTAAAATCAATGCACTCCCAGCCACTGCATTCTATGCCAACCTACTCTGCATCGCTGTGCTGTACGCCACTTCACTCTAGGCCACTCTAATCCATTCTATGACATTTCCATCTATAGCACTAAACTACGCTCTATGCCACTCTACGAAAACTTCTGCACCATATGACGCTCTATGTAACTCCCTCTATGTCACTCCATGTCACTTTATTCCACTCTATTCCACAACACTCTACTCTACTCTACTCTACTCTACTCTACTCCACTCCACTCAATTTCACCCCACTCCACTCTATGACACTGCATGCTACTCCACTGTACGACATTCTACTCCACTCTACGCCACTCCACCCTACAACAGTGTACTCTACTTGATTCCACTGTATGCCATTCCACTCTACTACACCACTTTACTCTAAACCACTCCACTCTATGACAATCTACTCCACTATATGCCACTCT
The DNA here is from genome assembly GCF_964263255.1 of Lissotriton vulgaris. NCBI lineage: Eukaryota > Metazoa > Chordata > Amphibia > Caudata > Salamandridae > Lissotriton > Lissotriton vulgaris. The sequence goes on along the minus strand of NW_028246023.1, from coordinate 776,383 downwards.
ACTCTACAACACTCTATTCCACTCTATGCAACACCCTCTACACCACTCCACTTTGCTTTACACCACTCCATGACACTCTATGCCACTTTATTCCAGTCTATTCCATGACACACTACTCTACTCCACTCCACTCCACTCCACTACTCCATTCTATGTCACTCCACTGCACGTTATGCCACTCTACTCTATGACACTGCATGTCACTCCACTCTACGACATTCTATTCCACTCTACGCCAATCCACCCTACAACACTGTACTCCACTTGAGTCCACTGTATGCCATTCCACTCTACTACACTACTGTACTCTATGCCACTCCACTGTATGACAATCTACTCTGCACTATGCACTCTACTCTACAATACTTTACTCCACTCTATGCAACCCCTTCTATACCACTCCACTTTGCTTTACACCATCCATGACCGTCAATGCCACTCCACTCAACGACACTCTACTCCACTCTGACACTCTCCTCCACTCAACTCAACTCCACTCTACCCCCTTTCACTGTACAGCACTTTACTTTCTCTATGACACTCCACAACACTCTACACAACTCCACTCTACACCACTTCATGGCACTAAACTTCACTTCACGCTACTCAACTCTTCTCTACATTACTCCACAAATCCCTATGCCGCTCCATAACACTCCACTATACTCCACAACACCCTACATTATGACACTCCACTCTCTTTTATGCCACTAACTTTTAGCCATGCTAAACAGCAGCCACACTTGTGTACATCATGCCTAAAACATATTGGCCAAGGTAATAGCTCTTGCAGAGGCAAGACCTATTGGCTTTGTCATTGCTTGTTTGTATTTCTTATGCTCACAGTCCCTTTAGTTGATTACTGTAGTGAGTTGTTCATTCTGAGATATTTTGTTTAAGTTTATTGTCCTGTGCAGACATACGTTCAAGGCAGAAGTGGCAGAGAGATCTGCTGGCATGAACGTTGCAAATATCATCTTTAGTCTGATTGTATTGTGCCATGCCAAGAAGTGACCGTAGTATGTTGCTAGTTGCTATTTGGCAGATCTCTTCAGGCATTCCATGCCGGTTCTATTGGTGATGGGTGGTTTATTGCTGCGGACTGGAATACTACAGGGTGACAACTAATATTACCCTTAGCAGTTTTGACTTATGAGAGTGTAAGAGTGTCAACAGTAAAAAGCAATTATTATGCCGCCTGTTTCAACTACAGTCGACTATTGGACTGCTAAGTATTATGTATTAGTTTTGGTGTACCTTATATACTGTATTGCAACTGCATTATAAAGCACTTACTCTTCCAGACAAGACATTATTGGGCTTTTTTGCTGGGCAGCATGCTGTTCCAGGTTCAAGGGTTTGTGTTTTTTGTTGTTGTTATTGTTGATTATTGGAATTTGTCTTGTGCTGGATAGGAATCATTCCATGCCTTTAACCCCTTCCGTGCGGGGCTGTTTCCCCCTGCTGTGCTGGGGGCGGGGAGGGAGCGCGTACAGCGCCCCATGCTCAAGACGAGGTCAGTTCGTCATGAGCTACGGCGCTCCGGTGCTCATGACGAGCTGAGCTCGTCATGGCCACACCCGTTCCAATGGAACGTACAGCACAGCAGGGGAATCAGCCCAGCATGCGAGCGTTCCACAGAACGGGCGAGGTCATGACGAGCTCAGCTTGTCATGAGCACCGGAGCGCCGTAGCTCATGACGAGCTGACCTCGTCATGAGCACTCAAAGGGTTAATCCAGTTTCTATGAGGCAGATTATATTAGTTGGAATTATGTGTGATCTCTAGTGGGAGAGGATGGCATGTGAATTCACGCATTGGTTGACGGTGTTAATAGATGAGCTATAGAGACCAGGTATTGTTAGGGTGCAGGGTGTAACTTTTAAATGAGGTTGTGATCATTAAAATAAGATGTGGGCAATTTGCAGAGACACAATAGTTAGGATTAAAGCAAACATGCAAGTGATTCAGAGCAGGCTGTACTCGGAGAGCGAAGGCATGCAGAGGATGGGAAGGAAGAAGAGTCATTTTAAGAAAAAGGAGAATCAAGAGCTAGAAGATTAAAAGTCAAAGTCAGTTTTCATGCAGGGTTTTTAGGAATATTGTGGAAGGTCTTTGAGAAAGAGAAATTATATTATTTGCAAGTGTTGCAATATCATTGTGGGCCATTTGAACACCAGTGCACACACACAATCCTGTTCGCTTGGTGTAAACATACAGCACTTTCCTGCTGCAGTTAGTGTTAGCTTCAGGTTGGTCTTTGGCATGGGTGCGCTGGATCCACGCCTGGGGCTCAAACCTTCAGAGGGGCCTGCAAGCAGCCTGCACCAGTCTACCTCCATCCTGGGTCTCCTGAAAAGTGTAGTAAATACTGTTCAGCGCTCTTTTTTTATCCCTTGCCTTGTTCCCCATCACCCCCCCCATCCTTCCATTTTCTAAACACAGACAATTAAAAAAATGACAAATCGAATAGGGCACCACATTTTGCTTTGGCAAGGTCACTACCTGGCCAAAGGCCAGCTCTGGTTAGCATGGCACAATTAAAGGAATTTAGCGCTTTTTTACGCATCCTTTTTCCCCCCGCAGGGAATTACAACTCGTCGTAACAACGACCGTGTTGTAACCATGCATACCCTTACCCCTTAAGTCATAACAACTACTTGCAGAGGGGGGCACTGGATGTTGGCATAGTATAATTTATTATTCCAACTCCAGTCTGTGTGGACAGTAGGGAAGGTGTTGGATTTCAAATCCAACACCTCCCCCCTCCACAAGTCGTTGTTCCGACTTGCGGAGTAATGGTATGCGTGGTTACAACGCAGTCATTGCAACAACCACGTTGTAATTACCTGCGGGGAAAAGTTTTGTGGTAAACGATGGTTACCCAATTAAAATATTAACAGTGGGGGGTTTTGAGTTTGCAACTTCTAATTTATTCTACAAAAAATGTTTCTCGAACTACAATAGAAAACGTTCTCTGTAAATCTTGCTGCTGCTCTTTGGAGTAAGGTGTGCACCACTTCGAAGAATTGAAGACGAAAAATATGAAATCCCTTTTGAGCAAAAAGGTGCTTGAATGGCAGCATGTCAATAGGGTAGGGAATATTTGTGCTTTATAAAACTATGAAATGTATGAAAAGATCCAATGCTGGAGAAGGGAAACATTACTTATCAGCAATTAATGATCCTTTGGAATGTCTATTCTTCTCAAATTCACAACTCTGATTAGTCACACTCTTTGATGACGTTGAACATTCGAACCTATAAGCAAGAAGAGCCCCATGCTGAAAAATGTTAATTTCTGGGGAATGAAGGAAACAAGCGGCTGGGATTTTCTATCCGCTGGTGGCGCATTTAGAAACATTACCAGGAGCAGGAAAAGGAGCAGTTATAGTCAGGGCCACTAGAATTATGCAGCAGGAGAGGGCCACATTTTGAGGTTTTGTTGCGTAAATTATGCGTCAAGAAAAGCCAAATTATGAGGCACAATACAGCACATTTTGTAATAGTATTATTTCTTTATGTCATCATATTTAAACTTGGTAACACTGTCTGGGCATTGGTTGCACCTCATTGGTACCAGTTTTTAACACCTAAATATAGCAATACGCAACAGAAAGGTGACGAGTCCAGTGTTGCAAAGGGCATTTCACCGCGTGGCAACAAGTGTTGCTGCATTTTTTGTGACTTTTGAACCGTTAGAGCTAGAAACATCTTTTTTTGTTGCTAACATCTACAGATTATGCAACAAAATTATGGATTATGTGCTCAATGCGGGAGATCTATAATCATGCGAAAATCGCAGCACAATCGCATAATTCCAGTAGCCTTTGATAGTGCACTACTAAAGCTCCAAGGCTTCAGTCTGGAAGAGGCACACCGGAATATTGGTGTACACTCGACGAAACCTGGAAGTTGGTTAACCAGAGGGAGAGAGGATAGGAATCCAATCGAAGTGAACATTGTTGGTATAAGTTACTTTCCTGTAACTGTGTTGACCCTTATCACCTGATCCCACCCCAGGAATCTTTTCCAGTCAAGGGGGAAACTTTTTTTTTATTTCACAAAATCAATTTAATTTTAAAATGCTTTAACCACACCCTCCCATCCCCTCCAAAATCTTGATGGTGACATGTAATAACCTTCCACCAATTAAAAGTTGCTCTTCTTCCCACCAAGCACACTGTCAGACTGCTGCACGTAGAAACGTAAAAGATGCAACTTGCAAACTCTCAAAAAGGTGTAAGTTAGGATCTCTCCCCACCCCCATGAACCACAAAAGTGTAAAATGCTGCCTCGTTCGTTGCTGTTCCTCCAGCAGATGCTTTCCTTGGTTTTATCTCTCTATTCAGAGCGTGTGTAAGCTGTAAGGTTTATTTCAAGTGTTTATTCTTTAAAACTGTGAGAGTTGTTTGCTTAAAGAATGGCTTGTATGCAATATTTATTTGTTGCTTAAGGGTTTTAATATTTTAAGAGGTTTAATCCTTTATTTTAACAGCTGTGTGTAATCTAGGCTTTTGCCGGAGTGCTTGTTTTCAGCCGGTTTTCGCTCAGGTAGTTTGGGGCTGTTTTCTCCCTTTTTTCATCTACATTTTCGTTTGGCTGTTACGGTGGTTGGTCCGCGGCTCACAAGCCTTGGCAGCCTCTAGGCGCGCAGGCCGGGCTCTAGTGCACACGCCTGCCCTTGTCATACTGTCTAGCAAGGCGCGGATGAAGGTTCAGCGTGCGACACGGTTGAAATATGTAGGTGGAGATATTGCAAAAAATCAAAAAAGCGGGTCGCTCTAAGGCAATCTGTTGAGACAATATTTGAGAAATGTACTGGCAGGTGTGTGCCTAGAATGGTGGCCAAAGCAGCAAGGGGCACAAGTACGAAGCATTTTACCAGTCGCAAACAGGCCATCGGGCCGTTTGCGACTGGTTAAATGCATTTTGCCATGTACAGAACGCAATATGCAACTCGGTAACTTGTTAAAAATCGCATTTTGCTAGTACGAATCGGTATGGGAAGGGACGTCCTTTCCTAATACCGAATAGCACTGGTATGTATGAATGTTTTGCGAGCGGGAATGCAGTTCAAAACATTTGCAGGTGGTAATCCATTTGCAAACGGGTAGGGGTCCCCAAGGGATCTCATTCCCTGTGTGAATGTGGGCGCCAACATTTTTTAAGAGCAGGCAGTGGTCCCATGGACCACTGCCTGCTATTCAAAAATGAAAAGGTAGCTTTTCATTTTGATTTTTAAAATGCATCCTCTTTTCCTTTAAGGAAAACAGGATGCATGACTAAAATATAAATTGCTTTATTTAAACAATAAATCACAGACATGGTGGTCTGCTGACCCTGGCTGGCCACCATCCCTGTGATTGTAGCTATTCACAAAGGGTTGCAAATTGCGACCTGGCTCATGAATATTGTTGAGGTATGTCCATTTGCGACCCACTGCAAATCGCTATTAGTGTCAAACACACTGTTCTAAATCGCAGTTAGTGATTTCTTAATACCGAATTGCTAAAATTCGAAATTAGGAAATCACAAAGATGCAATTTCCTACATCTAACTATAGCTCCTGCTCTTTAGGATAGATTTGTCTCGACCAAGGTCAAACTGTCTGCCCCCAGAGCTGAGGGAAGGTGTCTCTTTTGAAGAGTCCTTTCTAAAAAGCGCCAGGAGAAAGATATTGAGTTCTGGTTTCACTGCAACAGAGGATGAGGTTGTGGATGAATTCTACGCCAGCTAAATAAGGCAATGAAATAAAGGTTCTTCAACATGCAATTAGTTCCTTGAAGGAAGGTATTCACCATCCGTCTTTCAAAGACTGTGGCCTCTCGATCACATGACCAGGGCCAGACTGGGAACGCAAACCATCCCTGGTTATTTTGTCCGACCTGCCCGGGGGGAGGGGGGTAGGTACACTGCTGCTAGGCTTTTGTTATAAAGGACTGATTTTTCAGCGCTGCTGCAAAACCGGCCCCCACTAACAAAAAAACAGCCTGACTGGTCCACAACCTATCCCCCACCCTTACGACCCACTGGGCAAACGCCTGGTGCCTTGTATGGCCAGTCCGGCCCTGCACATAGCAGGTTGGGTATGATATGCAACATGGGCATTCAGGGCTTTGAGTGGGCTAGGTCCCTGCATGTCTCAGACCTGGCACTGATTAGAAATGAAAAAAACCAAAATAAACAAAGGAAATGATGGACGGAGCATTGACAATACAAGTACTCACCCCCAGTCAACTGATCTGGGTCTAATCCATCACCGTTCTTTAGCCCACTCTGCCACCCCAGTTCAGACATGGTCATATGCAAATCAGTCTGACCCTGTGCCTCATGGGAACAGTCCAGCCCGAACTGCCAAGCCAGGCCTTCCCTGGACCGGAAACAAGCTACCGAGGACCGGTTTCTGGCATTTCAACCTTCTTCAGCCAGGCGTGCTTGAATCCAGTGGCAAAGTGAGCAAGGGACTCACGTCTAAGCATACCCTGCCAACTTATGGCGAACAAAGAAAAACCAAAGGAAATTATGGACGGAGCGTTGACAATACAAGCACTCACCACCAGTCAACTGATCTGGGTTTAATACATCACCGTTCTTTAGCCCACTCTACCACCCCAGTTTAGACATGGCCATATGCAAATCAGTCTGACCCTGTGCCTCATGGGAACAGTCCAGCCCGAACTGCCAAGCCATGCCTTCCCTGGACCGGAAACAAGCTACCGAGAACGGTTTCTGGCATTCCAACCTTCGTCAGCCCGGCTTGCTTGAATCCAGTGGCAAAGTGAGCAAGGGACTCACGTCTAAGCATACCCTGCCAACTTATGGCGAACAAAGAAAAACCAAAGGAAATGATGGACGGAGCGTTGACAATACAAGCACTCACCACCAGTCAACTGATCTGGGTTTAATAGATCACCGTTCTTTAGCCCACTCTACCACCCCAGTTTAGACATGGCCATATGCCAATCAGTCTGACCCTGTGCCTCATGGGAACAGTCCAGCCCGAACTGCCAAGCCATTCCTTCCCTGGACCGGAAACAAGCTACTGAGGACCGGTTTCTGGCATTCCAGCCTTCTTCAGCCCGGCTTGCTTGAATCCAGTGGCAAAGTGAGCAAGGGACTCACGTCTGAGCATACCCTGCCAACTTATGGCGAACAAAGAAAAACCAAAGGAAATGATGGACGGAGCGTTGACAATACAAGCACTCACCCCCAGTCAACTGATCTGGGTTTAATCCATCACTGTTCTTTAGCCCACTCTGCCACCCCAGTTCAGACATGGCCATATGCAAATCAGTCTGACCCAGTGCCTCATGGGAACAGTCCAGCCCGAACTGCCAAGCTATGCTTCCCTGGACTGGAAACAAGCTACCGAGGACCGGTTTCTGGCATTCCAGCCTTCTTCAGCCCGGCTTGCTTGAATCCAGTGGCAAAGTGAGCAAGGGACTCACATCTGAGCATACCCTGCCAACTTATGGCGAACAAAGAAAAACCAAAGGAAATGATGGACGGAGCGTTGACCTGTTCCCATGAGGCACAGGGTCAGACTGATTTGCATATGGCCATGTCTGAACTGGGGTGACAGAGTGGGCTATAAAGAACGATGATGGATTAAACCCAGATCAGTTGACTGGGGGTGAGTGCTTGTATTGTCAACGCTCCGTCCATCATTTCCTTTGGTTTTTCACTGATTATAAATGGACATTGATATGGTCTCTGTCAGGCCCTATGTTCACGTCCTTCATGTCAGCTTGTTCTTGTTCATTTTACCATGTTTAACTTCATCTTGCATTCCTTAAGAGTGTTAGCTATTTCCAGGATGTTGTGATTCTGTTTTTCGTGAAGCATATTACTCTTGTATTGTGCATACTTTGAACTGAGTCACCTCCATGTGTTTATATTGGGTCATGAATTAGAGCTCAGGAGGTGAGGCTGAAGGTAGTGCGAGTTTCTCACAGAGCTTTACAGCGGGTCAGAAAAGTGTTCAGAATACACGGTCATCCAATCCTTGGCCTCTTTGCAGGGAGCAAAGGTGTGTGAAGGTGGTACACAGTTGCCAACATTTTACACTGCGAAAGTAAAAGAAAATGTAGGGCTTATAGGTGAGTGATGGAGATGTGAAGAAGTGCATTCAGGAGGGAGTGAAAAGAGGGCTCTGAAGTGGAAAGAGGCGAAGTGTACGATTTGCAGATGGACAAGATACAGAGAGGAAAATGGGGTACATTTCAAACATAGATTGAACAATACATAACATAAGTGATTGGGACACTCTGAAGACCACTATCCCTTCCACAGGCCTCAGTTGTGTCTAATTTATAGTTTCACAATATCAGAATTTAAACATTTTCAATATTAAATATTAAAAACAAAATCATTGTAGTTATTTATCTTAAGCAGCTAACAACCATTGACAAAGCCAATAGTCCTAATACATCTTAGGTGTATGCCAGTTGTGTTATATATCTGGACGCAATAACAGAAAGCTCAGAGAGGCACAAATATTCCAGCCAGATGGCACACTATGGGAATCACAGAATTGTACATTAAAAGTTTACGCCATGCCCTGAATTACATAGGTCATGCCCTTTTTAGAGAACCCCCCCCCCCCCCACACACACACACACACACACACGTTTGTCATCCCTCTTAAAGCACTTTGGGTGTCCATGGGTGGGTGACAGCCCTGATCTGTGTCAGATTGTTAGTAAAACGGTTGACTGTGTAATTGATTCCTATTTAATTTAGATCACTCCGTTGTAAATGTATCCCACGTGGATATGCTGAAATGTGACATTAAGCCACCTCTAGTGGAAAGACTTTAGAAACTCGTCCTCTAAAGCAGGAATTTGCAATCCACTTATCCATGGCAAAGTCTGAACGATGCCGGATTAGACTCTAAGACTGTGAGATGGTTAATGAAGTTGTGACCCCAAGAAAAGGTTGGACAGCAACTCACAATATGCTTGGATGAACCTTCCGATGTTGTGCGACCCCCAGAGCGACAACTGTGCACTGGACCAAAGAGTGCGTTCCGGGATTGCCTTTTGATACAGAAAACATCATTTTATGTTGCCAATGCTTGATTGAAGGGGAAGTGGAGAAAATCAAACCTGTCACAAGGCGACAAATATAATCGGCAATGTCAGGGGGCCAAGAGCTCAGGGACTGCTCCTTGGAGACAGCTTTCTACAGGAGATTTGCATGTCCAACAAAATGTTTACTAACTTATATGAAGGTTACTCGACAGTCAGATGGCTTTCAGACCTGGGCCCTCATTATGAGTGGGCCACAAAACAGATGGAGCCAGTAACAGTCATGTACCCCGAGCTCTATTTTATTATTAGTTTGCAACATTTCCAATGTGCAAACTTTTTGGACTATGCAAAACTCTGCAGCCAAAACTGGAATTTTCAGGACTGGTGATACGTGGTCCGATTGACCTGCGCACCCAGCAGAGAGAGCTACATTTCTTGAGCTCTTTTTGGACATCTTCTACAGGTGAGTCTACATTTCAGAAGCCATTAACAATGTCAATGGCAATTAAATCTACAGGAGGGGAACCAGCATCAGTGAGGAAATCACGGTCACTTTCCCAGAAGCGTGGCCATCAAGTCTTCCCCTAACTCAGTCGGGGTAGCTCCCTAAATTCCAGTATGTACAATGACCATCATCTTCGGCTACAAGAAATGATGCGTTAAGGTCGTTGGGAATGCAAGGACGTGTCACAGTGAGTGCAGTATCACCCAAGGCATCAGCCTCTGGCATAAAACAATTCAACGCTCACTTTACATTTACTACTCAGCCGTGTGTTATCCTCAAGTACTGTGGTGCGAGAGTGAACACCAGTCATATGCTATTAGTTCATTGTATGCTTTTCTAATATCTCCCCAAGCCAGCCAACTCACTCCTTGGCGCCGTGTTACACAGGGTTTCATTCCTCAACACGCAGTGAAAAGGCCCTATCACAGACAGGGCCATCTTAACAGCATTATAGGCACCCGGGCAAAGCAGTGCACTGGGCTCTGCCTACACAACCACTCACAGGAATACAAATGTTTAACGAAAAATTTGTGTTACATTCTGGTCTGCATGGGGCCCCTAGGCTCATGGGTCCCCTGGGCAACTGGCCAGCGGGCCCATATGTTAAGACGGCACTGATCACAGAGTGAGCTGAAAAGCCCTACACAGAATAGGTTTCCAGTGCAGATGTGAACTCACTGCACATCTGAGCTCCATTTAAAACCTTCCTAGGACATGGAAGGTGCCCCCAGGTGAGTTATTTCTTGTTGCGAGGGAAGGAAGTTGTGGCACTTTAGGGCAATCAGGAGGGCCAAAGCCCAACTCGCTATGGTTCAACCACTCACCAAGGCGCCATTCTCCCTATGCAACCATACAGTCAAATTATTTTAAAGTTAGCAGCTCTGCCTCCATACGTCACGCCCTCTGGGTGCAGGCAATGGCCATGTACACATAAATGGGGCCAGGTCCTGCTGACTAGCCATGGTCACGGTTTTGTCTTAGTTAACTGCAGGGTCACTTCTTTCAGCTGCAAGGAATCATCGGTTTGAAGGAGAAATCAGATCTAAGTTATCCAGGATTTATTTTCTATCACCCAGGCTCTTCACTGTGAGAAGTTGGCCCGATATGCAACGTTCGCTATTCTAGCGACCGCTATGTATCGTTCCAACGACCCTTATGGTGTTTGGTTGTAAGTCAACCTATAGACCAGCTATCCTAGTAGCGTGGATACGAGCAGTCTAAGGCTAAAGACTCGAGAGGGCGCGTTAAGCCAGCTGTTTACCACACATGTACCCCTTGAACACCCAGTGAAAGGACACCACACAAGTGTTATGAAAATAAACAGTATATTTATTAAGAATCACAACAGCCCTGTACTCTTTATGAGGACGGGGTACTAAGCACAAACCAAATCTCTTTAGCAAATACTTCAAGTGCACAATTAAAACAAGTGTCCGAGGACACGGAAAGGTTAAGGTCTCGGGCGGACCCGATAAGGCAAGTCGGAAGCGAGGGACTCGGGACCCTAGAGTAAAGAGGCTATGCAGGCACCGAAATGCCGAGTTACCTAGCCACGAGGGCTGCGGCTGCACAAGTCTTACAGGCGTCGGGGTCTTCGCTGACGAGCCAGGAGCCGGAAGAAAAGGAGTTGCTGGCCGGCGACCAGTGATGAATAGTTCGTAGAGATCCAAGCCTGGATCTGAGATTGATGATACCTGAAAGCAGAGGGGACCAAGTTCGTACTACTAGCCAGTAGTCAGAGGGTACCAGGAAGGCACCGGTTGGCCGTCACCTCGACCAGGTGAGTGGGCGACGCTAGGCTCTGCAGTCTCACGGACCAGGAGGCGTTGTCGGCGACCACGGTGGAGGTGCGAGCTGTCCCACGAAGGATGATGCTGTCGGCGTCGCTGGGCCCAGGATGGGGCAACAAGCCTTGGCAAATCGCAGGGCCACGTGGTGGGCCTAAGATGGCGTCTTGAGTGGACCAGGAGGGTCCGGGGTGCTTCTCGAAAAGATGGAAGCAAGGGCCAGTCTGGAGCAACCAGACCAGCAGTGTTGATTGTCGGATGTCGTCACAGAAGGGCACAAGCCAGCGGCTAGTGACCAGACAACGTGCTGAGCAGCGAGCAGAAGGGCCCCACGCAGATCGTGGAGATGCTGGGAGACTGCACTTCGATGCTGGAGCGGCTCAGGGTCGGGGCTTCTCGGACCCCGGAGCACTCACCAGAGAGTTACCTCGATGGTCGTGCTGGTTAAGAAAGCGTGCAGGTTTTGATGATGGCCGGTCCCTCGAGGTCTCGTCGCACCCACAGAGCACAGCTGAGCTGATGACGTGGGTAGAGGTCAGAGGTGCCAGGGAAGCCGGTTCTCGTCGAGCTGGGCCGTCGGATTCCTTGAGGAAGGACTTACAGCAAACCGCAGAGTTCTTAGGTGGTGCCCGCTGATGCAGGGTGACTACTCCTTAGTCACAAGGGAGAAATCTTGAGAAGAGTCTTGAATGTCCTTTCGTAGAAAGTAGTTCTTGAATCAAAGATGATCTAATTTGGAAGGGTCCCCGCTCCGGCCTTTATTCTAAAGAAAGGGGTGGGTACATGACTAGGTCCTGCCCTAAGGGTGGGATCAGGAAGGGGGGTAGTTACACCCCTCTCCCCTGCCGGACTTTCCCCAGGCCAGGGCTGTCGCCCCTGGAACTGGTTCTAACCGGCAGATGCGTAGTGAGCACCGGGGTGCCACTCCGCAGTCACCTTCTCGCAAAAGCCCTACCTACCCAGAATACACAAACCCTGTCTGGGACGGTGCGAACACCGCCCTCGACAGGAAACCCTTTGTCCAAGCTCTCCTCGCTGGAAGGACTCCCAGCAGCAGGAGGTCAGACTCGTGTCTGTGGTGGCAGCATCCATTTTGTGGAGCTGAGGCTTTAGTTAACTTTAACCGGGGTTCACAGTTACGTACATGTCGTGTCCCTCTAGAAGGGCGGAATGCTAACCTCGTCGCCAGAATTGGTGAGAGGGCAGCACCCCGATTCGTATGACACCTTACTCGACATGCCTTGATAACGCGACACCGAAGTTACCGATGTGGTACGCGTTATCATGGAACAGCCATTGGGTCTTGATTCCGCAAGCTGCAACCGGGCTCGGCTCGGGCCAGAGCCTAGTTCACACGAGCCCACGCACTCTGCCTTCAGGATTGTCAAGGCCTGCCATAGGAGTGACTGATAGGAACTCGAGTGTCCATCGTATGGTTAGATATAGGGCTACTATATCTAAAGCAAAGTGTGATTACACGACTTCGCCCCAGCTGTCATGCAGCCAGTTGTGTCAAATTTAGGAGGCCAGCCAGGGGTGGCATAATACATGCTGCAGCCCCTGACGGCCCTGGGTACACCTATGCCCTGAGTTACAGGGTCTGATAAGGTGGCCCAGTACCAATTGGAAATGCACCTAAGGTACATGGAATCCATTTTAAAGAGAGAGCAGTAGGCCTGGGGTCCTGATTGGCAGGATCCCAGGTCGACTATGTCAAAAACCAGCTAAAACACAGGGCAAAAAGTTGGGGGCAACCATAGTCAGGAGGTACCTTCCTACATTCACCTCACTCATCTTTGCTGTCTATGGCTTTTCTAAAGCCTGTGGTCTCCTGCTTCGCCCTGGATGAGAGTCTCAGTGCAGGGGCTGTATGATTTTTGGTTCCAGATTTGGACTAAACTGTCACAGCTTCAGCCCTGTCAACCATTCTGGAACAGTACATATTCTGTAATGCATGATTGGACAGCAGCAAACCTATCAGAATTAAATGTCCAGTATTCTTATTACACAGAGTACAAACCTTCATTTGTTTACTAGCGGTGTGCAAAGTTTTTACACTGATGAAATTCTGGAGTTTCACACTTAACAAAGATTGTTTAGTTTCTTGGTTTAAGATGCAAATATTTTCCATATTTCTTTACTAGGTATGCTTCATATTACCCAACTGTAATGCGCAAAACATTTCAGTTTTAAGGGGTGGTTAATTGAGTCGACATACGTCTTTCTTGGAATATTCAGAGAACAAGAGCCCTTATTTAATTTGTCAGGCCTGAGGAAGAAGGAAGCAAAACCAAATGGGATGATGGACAGAGTATTGAACATTGAAAGCACACACCCCAGTCAACTGATCTGGGTTTAATTCATCATCATTCTTTAGCTCACTCTGCCACCCCAGTTCAGACATGGCCATATGCAAATCAGTCTGACCTTGTGCCTCATGGGAACAGTCCAGCCTGAACTGCCAAGCCATGTCCTTCCAGGACTGGAAACAAGCATCCTGGGACCGGTTTTGGGTTCATAAGCCTCATCAGCCAGGTTATCTTGAATCCAGTGGCGAAGTGAGCAAGGGACCCACGTCTGGGCATACCCTGCCAACTTAGGACAAACAAAGCAAAACCATAGGGGATTATAGATGGAGTGTTTAACATTGCAAGCACTCACCCCCAGTCAACTGATCTAGGTTTAATCCATCATCATTCTTTAGCTCACTCCGCCACCCCAGTTCAGACATGGCCATATGCAAATCAGTCTGACCCTGTGCCTCATGGGAACATTCCAGCCCTAACTGCCAAGCCATGTCTTCCCTGGACCGGAAACAAGCATCCTGGGAATGGTTTCTGGTTCATAACCCTCATCGGCCAAGCTATCTTGAATCCAATGGCAAAGTGAGCAAGGGACCCACATCTGGGCATACCCTGCCAACTTAGGGCGAACAAAGCAAAACCAAAGGGGATGATGGATGGAGTGTTGAACATTGCAAGCACTCACCCCCAGTCAACTGATCTGGATTTAATCCATCATCATTCTTTAGCTCACTCCGCCACCCCAGTTCAGACATAGCCATTTGCAAATCAGTCTGACCCTGTGCCTCATGGGAACAGTCCGGCCAGAACTGCCAAGCCATGTCTTCCCTGGACCGGAAACAAGCATCCTGGGAATGGTTTCTGGTTCATAATCCTCATCGGCCAAGCTATCTTGAATCCAATGGCAAAGTGGGCAAGGGACCCACGTCTGGGCATACCCTGCCAACTAAGGACGAACAAAGCAAAACCAAAGGGGATGATGGATGGAGTGTTGAACATTGCAAGCACTCACCCCCAGTCAACTGATCTGGATTTAATCCATCATCATTCTTTAGCTCACTCCGTCACCCCAGTTCAGAATAATGATGGATCCAACTCAGAACTGTGACTGGGGGTGAGTGTCTGAAAAGTTTCAGCGCTCAGTCCATCATCTCTTTGTGTTTGCTTTGTTCGCCCTAAGTTGGGAGGTACCTTGCTCACTTTGCCACTGGATTCAAGGTAGCCTGGCTGATGATGGGTGTTATCCAGAAACCGGTCCATGGATGCTTGTTTCCGGTTAAGGGAAGACCTGGCTTGGCAGTTCGGGCTGGAGTGTTCCCATGAGGCACAGGGTCAAGAATGATTTGCATATAGCTGGGTCTGAACTGAGGTGGCTAAGTGAGCTAAAGAATGATGATGGATTCAACACAATCCAGATCTGTGACTGGGGGTGAGTGTCTGAAAAGTTTCAGTGCTCTGTCCATCATCTTTGTGTTTGCTTTGCTCGCCCTAAGTTGGCAGGGTATGCCCAGACGTGGGTCCTGTTGTATATTTACCTTTCTTCTGTTTCTATGCTGTACCACGATCCTTACCTGTGTTCTCCATTCCAGAATGTAGTTGGCTCTGTTCCCTCCTAGTGTTCTAGGTGGCGACAGTTTGTGCCTGGCCAGCTTGTGTCGTGGTTGCTTCCTGCTACTTTCCTGCAATAAACCAGCTGTGCTTCCTTCGTGGTCTCCAGCTTCCTTACTACAATTTTTGGCGACGTCTTGAACGCTGGCCAGCAAGCTTTGTAGACCTCCAGCTGATACTTGATGTGTTGAAGACATCGTTCCAGTTAGCAGTACACAGCGGAACATCCTCGACAAGAAACGAACCTGCTGCGTGTGGACTCCGCCTATTTCCACGTGGTGCCCCTCAAATCCGGCTGATGGTGCTCCTGTGGCGTACTTGTGAGTACTTCTTAAAGCTCGAGCGCAGCGTTAGCCCCAGCAACGGCAGTGGCTCCGACGTCATCGTCTCCCTGTTGTTGGCGCTTGTTGCCTAGGAGACCCTTCATCGGCAAGCTCCGTCAACGCTCAAGCTTGCGTTTCAAGCCTCGATAGGCGGATTTCAATCCTCGTTTTCGCTGTTGCCTAGCGGCGGCCATCTTAGCTCCTTTTGTTTGTCTGCCAAGCCTCGATTTCGATCGAGTTGCGGTGGCGGCCATCTTAGCTTGTTTGAACGCGATTTTTCATCGCTGAAACCCTTCCTTCCTCATTCCTGGCACAGCTGTCACAGCGCTAAGGCATCGTTTTGCGGACTTTTGTCAATCTCCATGCAACAGAGGTATGCTTATACTATAATCACATCTCTAACCTGGTTGTGCTAATTTAATTCGTTTTACCTTATTTTGACTTTATTATACCTTTTAAATGGCACAACAGTTTGTGGTTACCTTACCTCCTCAGTTTTTACCCGAGCCTGGGGTTCCTGAGATACCATGGGAAGACTGGTATATAATGTTTGACAATTATCTTGAAGCGCTAGACGGACAGGAATTTTCGCCCAAAAGGAAAAAGGCTATCCTTTTGAGTACTCTGGGAAAGGAAGGGCAAAGAATTTTTAGATTCTTACCGATCACACTAGGAGCTAATCCACAAGATATTGATGAGTTTAAGGAAGCGGTTGATCGTCTCGAGATCAGATTTGCCAAGGAGGAGAACCTGATTATGAACCGCTATAAATTTTACACACAACGCCAAAAAGACTCAGAGACAATAGATGACTTTGTGGCTAGACTTAGAGAGTTATCTATAAAGTGCAAGTTCGGTGCTATGAACGACGAACTTATTAGAGACCAACTAGTAGTCCAGTGCTCAAGCAGAAAGATTCAAGAGAGGTTATGGGCTGCTAAGAACCCGACCTTGAAAGATGCAATTGACTTGGCTAAAGTTATTGAGGAGTCCAGCAAATGCATGAAGGTCCTAGACTCACATAAGTCTTCTCCTCATCAAGAGGTCTCTGTTGTTTCTGACAAAGGTACTGTGGCGGAGTGTGAACATTGCTGTGGAGACAATGTTGCTGTATTGAAAAACAGACACAAACCTCCTGCGAAGAAACAACCAACAAGTAGATTCTGCAATAGGTGTGGCAGTGGTAGCCACTCTTCCGACGCTAGGTTTTGCTTTGCCGCAAACAAGGAATGTTTGAAGTGCGGCAAGGTTGGACATTTTTCCAAAATGTGCAAGGCAAAAGCTAGGCAGAGAGTTGCTATTGTTGATGACTACGTCGATGACTCTGTAACTGAACCTGATAGACTCCTGGTCATTGACGATGTTGATGTTATCTGTGATGATCCAAGACAAAACAGACCCAAAGCCATTTTTAAGATGGATTCCCATGAGGTGCTGTTGATGGTTGACACTGGTTCTCGCCATACCATCATACCAAAGTCTACCTTTGACGCTTTTTGGGAGGGGGTGAATTTACATGACAGTGACATTTCCCCTAAGGGTTTCAATGGTCAGAAGATTGAAATCCTTGGGTTCTTCGAGTCTGAGATTGTCTTTGAGAAAAGGTCTATATTTGGGAAGGTTTATGTTTCGATTGATGGTCCCCCCATTCTGGGTTGGGTACATCAATATGACCTATATATAGTTATCAACCCAAGGGCAAAGAATCAAATTATGGTTGTAGATGATGACTCTATCGAACTTATCCTCTCCGAATTTGGGTCTGTGTTCAGGGAGGAGTTGGGTGAGCTTCGGGGGTATGCCCATCTTATTAAACTAAAGAAGGGTAGTTTGCCTGTGCAGCATCGTGTAAGGAGGATTCCTATCTCTATCCGTGATGAGGTGAGACTCCTGATTGAGGAGATGCTTCAATCCGGTGTGATAGAGCCTACAGAAGCATCAGCATGGGTTTCGCCGTCGTGATTTCTAAAAAATCAGACGGAAAATTGAGATTCTGTGTGGACCTCAGGTCCCTGAACAAGTGTGTAGTTGCGGACACCTTCCCTTTACCCAACATTGCAGAGATGGTGTCCACTCTTCAAGGGGCCAGATATTTTTCCAAGCTCGACCTGAAGAGTGCCTACCATCAGGTCAAACTCCATGAATCTTCGAAACACCTTACTGCCTTCATCACCCCTGATGGGATTTTCCAATTTACTCGCCTTCCCTTCGGGTTGATATCGGCAGCGAGTGTCTTCCAAAGACTTGTCAGTGAAATATTCAAGGGGCTGAAGAACGTGGTGTTCTTTCAAGATGACATCTTGGTTTTTGGAGACTCTGTGGCGGACCACAACCTTGTACTAAGAAATGTTTTGCACAGAATTTGGGACACTGGCCTTACTTTGCGTAAGGAGAAGTGCTCTTTTCTCGTCCAGAACATTGAGTACTTGGGACATGAGATCTCAGTCAACGGAGTCAAACCAAAGAAGAATCTTCTTGACGCAATACGCCTAGCCCCTTGCCCGTCTGACAAGGACCAGTTGCGGTCGTTCATGGGCTTAATCGAATACTACTACAAATTTGTGGAGAGGTTCTCGGAGAAGACCTTGCCTCTGAGGGCTTTGTTAAAGAAGGGTTGCAAATTTACTTGGGGCCCAGAACTAGAAATGTGTTTCAATGAGATCAAGGAAGCTATTTGCAGTGCGAAGGTGCTGGCACCCTTTGATACTTCCAAGACTTCCACTCTCTTGGTGGATGCCAGTGCTCATGGTCTTGGCGCTGTTTTGTTGCAGTCTCATAGGGATGGTGACAGGCCGGTTGCTTTCGCTTCACGCACTCTTTCCAAGTGTGAACAGAATTATTCTGTTATTGAGAAGGAGGCTCTGGCTGCTGCGTGGGGTGTTCACCATTTTCGACCCTACTTATGGGGCATTCGTTTCAATCTTAAGACGGATCACAAACCCCTTATCCGCATCCTTTCTCCTGGCGGGGGGGCTTTTGGTTCTCCAAGGTTGGCGAGATTGGCTTCCAAACTCCAGGAGTACCACTTTGACATTTCCCACATCTCTGGTTGGAGGAATTTACAGGCTGACTGTCTGTCTAGGTTGGCTGTTCCGTCTGGTGCCGATGTTGGCTTTAGTCTGGAGGGTTTTGATGAGAATGTTGCCTGGATTGATGATGTTCTTCTACTGACTGAAAGCTCCTTCTCTCGTTCTGAGTGGGTGGATGCCATGTCTCGGGATAGTGTCTTACAGGAAGTCATCCAGCTGATTAAACTTGGTTCCCGCAGGGAGAGTTGTGTCCACGTTTCGGTTCGGCCCTTCCTAAAAGTCATTGATGATTTGTCTGTATGCAGTGACAATGTTGTGATGCGTGGTGATAAGTTTGTGCCTCCTGTTGATTTGAGATCCAAACTCATTTCTTTAGCCCATGAGGGTCATCTTGGCCAAACCCTGACACAACAACGTCTCAAGTTAAACTTCTGGTGGCCCGGTATGGACTCTATGGTGTCTTCTTGGGTTGAGGACTGTCATACTTGCAAGGTGGGTGAAAAGAGACTGAAGGTTGCTGTGGGGTCCCAAATGGGTGCGTTGCAGTTTCCAGAGATCCCGTGGCATACCATCTGTTTGGATTTCATAGGTCCTATGGCCGAGTTACCTCTTTCACAGAGGTTTGCCGCTGTCATTGTGGACTGCCATTCAAAATGGTTATCCGTGGAGTTCATGAAGGATATTACTACGGAAACTACCATCAAACACCTGAAATCCTTATTCTTTATGGAGGGTTTTCCAAGTGTTCTTATAACTGACAATGGTACTCAGTTAGTCTCGCATGCCATGCAGGCCTTTTTGGCTGGTTGCGGTATTTCTCACCATAGGACTTCTCTCTACAATCCCCAAGGCAATGGCCTTTGTGAGCGCCTTAACAGATTGGTGAAGGGCACTGTTCAGATGGCTCTCTCCAGCAGTTCTTCTGTCTCTTCCCTTGTTCGTGAGATGGTGTATGCGTATTGTACCACTCTTCATGCCCCTCAGTCCAAATCCCCTTTTGAAATAATGAGGGGTAGAGTTCCCAGCACCAAGCTTATTCCCTCTTGGCTCAAGGACATGGTTTGTCAGTCAGTTTTGGGTAAGGTGCCTGGTGTTCCAAGGCCTCCTGGTAAGAGTTCCGTGGGTCTGCCTACTAAGCGTTCTCCTGGTGAGAGTTCTGTGAGCCTACCTGCTACTAAGGGTGTTTCTGGTAGTCGTCCTATACGGGCCCAAGGTGTTCCTAAGCCTTCTGGTAAGGGTTCTGTGTGTCTGCCTTCTGGTAAGGTTTCTGGGTGCCTCCCTCCTGGACCTTTTTCAAGCAAACTTGCCAAAGGTGATCTCGTCAAAATAAAGTCCGGTCGCCTTTCGGGTGGTTTGTCCAAATTCCGTGGTCCCTTTCTTGTAAAGATGGTCTATCCTCATTTTGTAGTTCTCTCTAATGGAGAAAAATGGAATTTAAGGAGGGTCGCTCTCTATCAGAAAGCTGGCACTGGTCCTGTTTCTGTTTCACCTTCCTCCTCTGTTCCTGCCCAGGATTCCCCATCCTCTGGGTTCATGTTCATTCCCTCTCAGGATCCAGCTCCTGTTGCGTCTGCTCCTGTGGATGTTTTGGTGCGGGTCGATGGGGGTGGGGATGCTCCTGATCCCGTTCTCTCTTCTTCCAGCCCCGTTCCTGATTCCAACCCTTCTTTGTCTGCCTCCAGGCCTCAGAGGTGCCGTAGACCCCCTGCACACCTGAATGATTTCTGTTGTGATTAGTTTTTTTTTTTTTTTTTTTAGAGGGGTGACGTGTGTCCATTTCAATGCTTAGTTTCACTGGTGATCCTTTCTTGTTTGATTGCTCAATTTACATTGCTGACATCTCTAGCTTTCTTTAGTTCGGCTAGCTCTCTTTAGTTTTGGCTAAGTTTTTGGCTAAGTTTCCTTTCCATGACATGTTTACTTTATGCGTTAAGTTTCCTTTTATGACATGTTTTCTTTTCTATTCTACGGAAGGAGATGTGTTGTATATTTACCTTTCTTCTGTTTCTATGCTGTACCACGATCCTTACCTGTGTTCTCCATTCCAGAATGTAGTTGGCTCTGTTCCCTCCTAGTGTTCTAGGTGGCGACAGTTTGTGCCTGGCCAGCTTGTGTCGTGGTTGCTTCCTGCTACTTTCCTGCAATAAACCAGCTGTGCTTCCTTCGTGGTCTCCAGCTTCCTTACTACAGGTCCCTTGCTCACTTTGCCACTGAATTCAAGCTAGCCTGGCTGTTGAAGGGTGTTACCCAGAAACCGGTCCCAGGATGCTTGTTCCGGTTCAGGGAACACCTGGCTTGGCAGTTCGGGCTGGACCGTTCCTATGAGGCATAGGGTCAAGATTGATTTGCATATAGCTGGGTCTGAACTGAGGTGGCTAAGTGAGCTAAAGAATGATGATGGATATCCCAAATCTGTGACTGGGGGTGAGTGTCTGAAAAGTTTCAGCGCTCCATCCATCTCTTTGTGTTTCCTCTGAATAAGAAGGAAACTGTCAGATTTCAAGCCCAAAATTATATGGTAGTAACCCGAGTTGATAATAATAAAAAAACCAGGAACACATCCTTATTTTGAAAAAATCTTGGCCTCGAAAATGAAAAATCTTATTGGATAAGCAACCACGTGGCAGCATTTTCTTCAATCTAGGCTCAGAATAAGGATCTATACAGTTTTTATGGATGTACTTGCCTCTTAACGTTGTGAATTGTATGTTAATTTTTGGATTTTGAGTAAGGTAAACACTTATTGAAATATTGCATTTGACTACAACATGATCGTCACTTCATTATACTATGCATTATATGAATTTCAACAATGAAACCTAATTAGTGGTAAAATAAAAAAAAACGTACTGGTGACTAGCTACCCTAGATTCAATGTCGTCAAGAAGGAGAGGAGTTCTAGTTTTCCTTTCTTTTTGAGTGTCTTCTTACCTCTTCAGCCCAGTTGTGGGAGCGTCCCAGAGCCTAGCTAAAGTATATTTTGGTGTCAGGCCTTCATAGATGCAGTGGAATACCGGCTGTGTAAACATATAGGGGCAGATTTATGTTGGTAATGCGCCACGTTTGCGTTACGCAACTGCGGCGTAAACGTGGCGCATCCCTATGACCAATTTACAACGTGACGCATCTAGGCAGATGCGTCACGTTGTAAAGCCCTGCGCCACATGTGGGTGTTCCGGCGCAGGGTGGGCGTTCCGGGGCAGGTGCGCCTCGCAAAAGTGGCTGAGTGAAATCTATAAGATTTCATTCAGTCACTTACAGGCCAATGCTGCGTCAAAACCCTGCGCCTGCTTGAAGCAGGCGTAAGGATTGAGGCAGCATTGGACAGATAGGGCACCCCCGAGTCTTGCTGGAGCTGCGTCGCGCTTGCGACGCAACTCCAGCAATGCGCCACCTTTACGGCACAGATGCGTCACGCATCTGTGCCGTTTTTGCACCATGGGTGGCGGAGCTGCGGCGCAAAATAACTGGCGCATCCCTGGGGATGCACCAGTAATCATAATTCTGCCCCGTAGTGCCTCGCCAGCACAGATGACACCAACACACTGCAAGAGACTCTCCCCGCACTTAATTTATCAGAACATCTTCAGCACTGTTGATCCTCGTCTGCGCTCCCCCCGGCTCGGCAGAAACGGCGAAGCAGCAGATCTGTCGCTCCGGATGGAATTAAAGAAGAAATGAAATCCCATCTGCGCAGTGAGGCGCGTGCGGCCGCGCAAGGGTCCTCGCGCCCCGGATCCCGCGATTGGCGCTGATTGCACAGATGAGAAGTGATGATGTCCATTGTGACCCTGTCACTCCTCATTCGCGCCCAGGGGAGAGATTTGCATTGCAATCTCGACCAGGTGCGGCACACGGCACAACAGAGCAGGGGCTGATTGGCTGGAGTGCAGGGCACTGCTGCGAGGAGTCCACACTGACAGGAAACTGCTGGGAGAAAGCTCACAGTGACAGGGCACTGCTGGGAGCATGCTTACAGTGACGGGCACGACTGGGAAGAAGCTCGTAAAAGCAGAACACTGGTGTGAGGAGCTCACAATGGCAGAGCACTGTGAGAGAAAGTATACACTGAGAAGGCACTGCTGGAGGAAGCTCACACTGGCAGGAACTGCTAGAGGAAGCTCACACTGACATGGCACTGCTGGGGGAAGCTCACACTGATAAGGCACTGCTGGAGGAAGCTCACAATGACAGGGCACTGCTGGAGGAAGCTCACACTGACAAGGCACTGCTGGAGGAAGCTCACACTGACAGGAACTGCTTGGAGGAAGCTCACAATGACAGGGCACTGCTGGGAGCATGCTTACAGTGACGGGCACGACTGGGAAGAAGCTCGTAATAGCAGAACACTGGTGTGAGGAGCACACAATGGCAGAGCACTGTGAAAGGAAGTATACACTGACAAAGCACTGCTGGAGGAAGCTCACACTGGCAGGAACTGCTGGGAGAAAGCTCAAACCGACAAGCACTGCTGGAGGAAGAACACACTGACAGAAAACTGCTGGGAGAAAGCTCACACTGACAAGGCACTGCTGGGAAAAAGCTCACACTGACAAGGCACTGCTGGGAGCATGCTTACAGTGACGGGGCACGACTTCGAAGAAGCTCGTAGAAGCAGAACACTTGTGTGAGGAGCTCACAATGGCAGAGCACATTTCACAATTTTAAACAACACAGATAAACAAAGTGTTTTAAGCCTTCAAAATCTGCTCCACAACTTTGTAAAAAGCTTATAGTTCCAAAACTACTGAAGAGATGTACATGCTTGTATTTCCAGAATTGCACACCAGATGTACACCAAACCCATGAAAACACACATTCTGAGTAAAGTTCTACTTTCATGACAAGTTTGGTAAAAAATGAGTCAGCGGATTTGGTTGCATGTGTGAGCAACATTATCAATAGGAGCTACAATGGGAAAATACAACTTTTTACATCCCCTTAACTTTTTTTCCCCTGCATGGATCTTCATGAAAACAGACATGTCTGACCATAGCTAAATATGCCAATTGATTGCCAGTACTGTTGTAAATTCATCCATGGGGTCAAAAGTTACAGACAAATAAAAATCCAGACACTGCTGGCAGAAGCTCACTTCACGGGGCAATAATTGCCAGTATTGTTGTAAATTCATCCATGGGGTCAAAAGTTACAGACAAATCAAAATCCCTTTTTAATGGAAAGTGCGGCTGAACTATAACTGCAGTGGCCATCACCACTATGTAATATGTAAATAGATGCACACACATGTGAATTATATATATATATCTTTTTCAGTTTTTCTCCTCGCGAAGCGAATATATATATTTATATGAACATATATATATATATTCACTGAAAAAACTATAGGTTTCAGGCATGTTATAGTTAGGAATTAGCATTTAAAAAACCTTAGAAATTCACTGAAAAAAACATAGATTTCAGGGGTTATAGTTAGTTGGACATTTCATTCGTACAAAACCATAGAAATTCCCCCGTTATAGTTAGTTCAGCTAACTATAACTTGCGCGCCCACAATGCACTGCTGGTGAGGTCACATATTACATCACTCATGACATGGTCAGTGACATCACTGATGACATCACTGATGACATCACTGATGACATCATCCAGTGAATGTGTGTTTTTCTGAAAATCACATATGTTTTATATATGTGTATCTCAAGGTAGATGGAAGAATAAATGGGTATATAAGTGTCTAAATGGATGATTTTTTCTGTAAAATTGATTGTATTACTGACTGATTAAGTGTATCTTAGAGAATACATGGGTTAGTGAATAATGTTTAAATATGTAAATATCTGTATCAATCTCTCACTTTGTGTATACGTGGCTGCATGGGTTGGTGAGTGTCTATATAGGGTATTAGTTGGTTTTTTGAGTATCAGTATGAGTGTCTGAGTGTCTGTATAGTTCGGTGGGGGTATTACTTAGTGCATAGATGCATGAATGAGTGACTCACTGTTTGTATGTGTTGAAGACAGCATGTGTGCAGGACTGTATGGGTGGAGGGGTGTGTGTATGGGTGTGTTAGTGAGTGAATGACTGTCTCAATAGTGTCTTTATGAGTAACTACATATGTTTTAAACTAGTATATATGAGTATTGGTGTATACAAGTGAGTATATTTGAGAGTGAGAGATTGGATAAGTTCCTGTATAAATTAGTATGTGTTTCTATAAGTGATTGCTTAGGAGAGTAAGTATGTGTAAGTTTCTGTAGAAGTAAGTGGGGTGGTGTGTGTATAACTGTATATGCAAGTAAATGGATGTTTGATACTTTGTTTGTATGTGTGACTATGTGTGTAAGTAACTCTATGGATGAGTTCTGGTGTGTAACAGGATGTATAGGTGTATGAGTACATATGATGAGTGAGTACATGTATGAGACACTGATTAGGACTGTTGGTGAATGAGTGGATGTGTGTGTAGATCTCGGAATTACTGAATAGGTGTGTTGTAAGTGGTATTGGTATGTCCACTGATTTTAAAATGTTAGTTTGTATTTTTGAGTGTGTGTATCAAAGGTTATATTAGGGTGAGAAGAGGTCTGCCACACTATCACAAGGATGATGCCATCAGTGATGTCATTTAAGATGTCATCAGTGATGTCATGAGTGATGTCACTGACCATGTCATGAGTGATGTAATATGTGACGTCATCAGCAGTGCATTGCTGAACTAACTATAACAGGGGGAATTTGTACGAGTGAAATGTCTAACTAACTATAACGCCCTGGGGAGTGGCTTGCCATGCTGCGGAATGGCTGCTCTGTGAGCGAGCTCCGTCAGCCTGGACCCTATCTTTCATAAATTCGCACACTTTGCAGAGACAGACTCCTGTACTCTCGACATCTCTGAAGGCGTACTACTTGTGGTAACAAGCTGTGAATGTTTGGGGCGTATCTGATGTCAGATCGCAGAGATACGAGCTCCGGAGTGTGGTGTGGCTGCTGAAGGTGATGGCTGCTGTAGCCGTGACCCGGCCGCCCAGACTACTTTAGGCCGTGGACGCACTCAGGCCTAGGCGGGGCTGATGAATCCGACCGGCGCTGCCGGGGATTGAACTGGGGAGAGGACGCGATAAGGCCCAGCACTAGCGCTGACACACAGGGAACGTCTCGTCTGCGGTGCCAGACTGCTCGGAAGTGATCTCAGGGCGCCGCGACCAAGTGTGTGAGGTGAGGCATGATCCGCACAGAGCTGTGCTGCGGCCGCCTGCTCCACTGAGAGCCGTGGTATCAGCGTGTGTCTCGACAGAGGAGACGCCCGACCTGGCTGTGCTGTGACATAGGGTGGAGGGGAGATGCGTGGAGGCCAGTGCTCGCAGCAACTGCCCGTTTAAGGAATATAGGGGCCTGGCGGACTGGAGTGGCAAAATAACACCTTGGGCGTCATTTTAGGTGTGCTACGACAATATCGCCCGCATCGCAGAAACAATACCACATGTACTACAGAGCAGTGGGTGTGACCTGAGCATTTGGAGAAGCTGCTGTGTGCTGCTGGAAAGCCTGACGTTGAAATAGAGGGTCGCCCTGTAGAACTTGGTGATCTTGCGCCACATTGTCATTAGTGCTTTAGCCCCCGTCATTTTCTGAGTCTCCACGGCACTATGTGGGCTGGTGAGGGGATTCTTGACAGTGGCAGCGGGTAGCACAGCGTGGATGGTCGGCCGCCGGACCAGCGAGAAACCTGCCATAATTATTGTGGAAAAGATGTGGTGAGTCTTGTGACAGTGGCGCAATGTCTGAGCCTTGGAAAGGTCTGGGTTGCTGATCGTGCCTGGAAGGGGAAACCCAGGTGTACCCTGTTATAGGAGTCTGTGACAGTATTTGCAGCGCTAATTGGATAGTCCTCCTATATACTGGTCACCTTGGGACATTGAAGAGTCGCATTTTGTGTGGGTGGACCTTGGCGCCTGCGGTGGAAGGCTACTTGCGGGGCACTTACTGTGCGGAGAGAGAGTTGGTCACACTGCTTCACCATGTGCAAACCGGATGCTAAACAGCCCAAACTCAGTTTTGTGCAGCGTTGTTCCACTAGATAACAGGAATCAGACACGGAGACTGCAGCTGGGGGGTCCGCTGATGGACAGCGTGAAGACCAGGGCCACGACCTGCGTGCACTCATGCAGAGATGCGCTCTAGCCTGCGCACTATCGACGCCAAATTGGATACCTTAATAACGCAAATAGAATCAGTGAAAACACAGGTCAGAGTGCATGAACACAGGCTGGATGTCTTAGAAAATAAACATACCGACCTACATGAGTTTCAGGTGGAAACCAAAGAACAAATGTCTTAGATAGACAGACTCCTTAACGCGATCAGAGATAAGAACGAGGATTTGGAGGCTAGATCGTGTTGAAACAACCTACGCATCACGGGAGTGCCGGAGACAACGGCGATCACAAAGATCGAAGTCTATGTGGTGGATCTGCTTAAGGACCTGTTCGCCGCGCATCTATCATCGGCTTTTGCTGTGAAAAGAGCCCACTGTACTCGGCCCATATTGGCGAGAATTTTAAATGATCAGGACGGGGATGTGGTGCTGCGGCAGGCCGCACGATGGGAACAATAACACATCAGGGGAACCAAGTCGCCTTCTACCCGGACTTCACCCTGGCGGTACAGGCAGCTAGGAGAGATTTCTTGCCGCCAAAAAAGATCCTGCTGCAGGTGCAGATACCGTATTCTTCGCTCTACCCTGCTAAACTCAAAGTCTCCTATGATGGCTCTGCTCATTTTTTCACCGACGCCAAATCCGCCTTGAAATTTGCCAAACACATAGGTGGTAAGCGGAACAAGAAGGGCCCAGGTTCAGTAGAAGCATCAGATCGGCAGCTAAGTGACAATGACTAAACAGTAGGCAATTGTAATCTTTATGTATAATTCTTTTTCCCCTACATTATTGATTGTAACCCTGGAGAATGGTATTCTTTGTATTTAGGTTCCTGAGGACTATCTTTCGACTTCCTATGTTACACACAATTGCACTGGATTTTCTTATTGTTACAATAATTTGTCACAGTTCAAAGCACTGTATATGATGAGTTTCACCTGCACTCAAACCCTTACACTTATTTATCTTAGTTGGATGAGAGGGTTTGGGAGGGATATATGATTGTAACCACAAGATGAGAGACGGTGCTAGTGAATTTTGCCTTACGACCGCATGTAAGGGGGGGGGGGGAAATTGCCTCAACCTAATTAGGGGGTTGATGTGGGTGGGGTAGTAAGGGAAGGGTTTGTTTTGGGGTTGTTTGTTGGTGTATGGCCATTGACTGATGGGACTGTGACAGGACTTATAGACAGGTGTATGTGTCATTTGGGGTGCTGGTGCGGCGAGGCATAGACTGGAGAGAGTGAGAGGTATATACAGACCCTGATGCCGATACGTAAACTCCTGGGCTATTTGCGAGTCACTTTACTGACAGGTGTAGTGTTATATGGCCCCAACACGGATTCACCTGGGTTCTGGGGTCTTAGAGCCACCAGCTGCACCACGTCCCTATGGGGTGGAGACTTCAATGCCATTATTCATGATGACTTGGACAGACAGGTCACTCTGCAGCTAGCGAAGTTTTAAACACCCTATTAGAGGAGGGTGGCATGGTGGATATTTGGAGACTTCGCAACCCACTGACTCAAGAGGGAACATGCTATTCAGAACACCATTGTGCCTGGTCTAGATTAGACAATTGGTTAATGAAAAAAGATATGGCGAGCTGAGTGGTGGACGTTCGGCACCTGCCGAGAACCACATCGGACCACTTGCTGACTCTCTTATTGCCCAATACTACAAGGAAGGCATTCTCTTGGAGGCTGCCCCCACAGGCGCTCTTGGATGAGGCATTTAAAGAATACGGACTGACATACCTGATTACTTCACACTTAACACAGGGACCGTTGACACTGAGGCCTCGCTATGGGAAGCCTTCAAGGTGGTCATTAGGGGTCAATGTATCTCTCAACAATTGGGTGTCCTTAAGGCCATAAGAATTAAGAACCACCTTGTGTGGTATTGAGACAAATTAAAGATTTGTAGACACATATACATGCAGGGGGAGTCCACCCTTTTAGCTGAGATAAAGGTTCAGCTGCTGGAATATGACGAGGAAGCGCAAAGGGAGGTCAAATTCCTGGGGAAGTATGCAGAAGCCCAGAGATATGGGGAGGGAGACAGACCGGGGAGAACACTGGCTGGTATGCTTCGGGCATCCCGCTCCACGGCCTTCATCCCCAAATTCAGAAATCAACAGAGTGACATTGTCAAGTACTCCACAGACATCCTAACTGAGTTCACATCGTTTTATACCAATCTCTACACAGCTAAATAAACTGCCTGTCCGAAAGGTATGACAGAGTTCCTGGATTCAGTGGCGCTAGTGTGGTTTAATGATAGACACAGGGAATATATGCATCTACCTTTCACAGTTGAAGGTGTCAAAGATGTTATTACCAGCTTGCCTCTGGATAAGGCCCCAGGTTCAGATGGTCTGATGACTGCCTTTTACAAAACATATGTGGAGGAACTGGCACTCAAACTCCTCGCTTTATATGGGGAGGCGCACGACATGGGTATATCACCTCAGTCAATGCAAGAAGCTATCATTATTACTTTACTAAAGCCAGGCAAACCAGAAACTGATGTAGACTCATACAGACCACTGTCACTTATCAATGTGGACGTAAAAATCTTGGCAAAACTAATAGCGACTAGGCTGCAGCCTTTACTTCCAATGATAGCATTACCGGATCAATTAGGTTTTATACCCGGGAGACCTACCTCCCACAACCCCAGGACAGTGTTGTCAGCCCTACATTACGTCCACTCTGATGTACAGGCATCAAAGGTCTTCTTAGATGCCACAAAGGCATTCAACTCGCTTGAATGGCCATACCTTCCTTGGAAAGGATGGGATTTGGCTCCCTTTTCCTTAAATGGATAAAATTGCTCTACACTGAACCGCTGGCCAGGGTGCTAGTGAATGATGTGATCTCCGCCCTGTTTCTTATAACGCGAGGTACTAGACAGGGATGCCCTCTGTCCCCTTTATTATTTGCCATCGTGATGGAGCCATTGGCAGCTAGTATCAGGCAGCAACATCCAGACAAAAGTATAGGGTTTGGAGCTAGAAGTCTTTTGATATTGCTGTATGCCAATGATGTCACTTTGTATATTTTGAATCCTGAGCACAATCTGGATGTAGTGTTGAGAGAATTCATCAAATTTGGCGGCCTCTTGGGTGTACCAGTAAATTGGTCTAAATCTGTAGCATTTCCTCTTACTGATAATACTAAGGCAGTGTCCTCGGAGTTTCCATTAAGGTGGGAAAATGACGCTGTGAAATACTTAGGAATCTGGATAAGCAGAAATCTACAAGAATTATGGAATCTAAATTATGGTAAAACTGTTGCCTGGCTAGAGGAAAAGGTGACCCTGTGGGCCAAACTTCCACTTTCAATAGCAGGGAAGATCGCATTGGCAAAGATGATTGTACTACCCAAATTTCTGTATCTATTCATGAATCTCTCACTTATACTTACCCAATCCTTTTTCAAAACACTGCGGTCTCTACTGATATCCTTGATATGGGCTGGAGGCCAAGACAGGGTGTACTGAGAGCTTTTATCCTTACTGACCAGACAGGGGGGGTTGGGTGCCCCGGACATGAAGCTGTATGTCTTCTATGCGCAGGCGCAATTCTTGCAATATTGGGTACACCAGACGCCATTTCAGCCTCATGCTGCTGTCGAGAAAGATGCAGTTGCGCCTGTTCTGCTTAAGGTGGCAGTGTATCTAAATTAAAACGTCGCACAGACTGTGTATAGATACTCCTGAGACTCTCAGATGGCTAGGGATGGGTTTACTTAGAAAAGCAGGCACACAGATCTTATACGCACCTTCAATCCCCCTGGTGCAGAATCCCATGCTTCCCAATGTTACGGATGAGAACACTACTAAGGTAGCGCAGGCAATGTCACTTCATACCTTTGCTGATCTCTACCCAGGCGGAATATTTAGAGACCCTCCGTGCGCAGAGGAGGCCAGAGGATATCTTTATGGGAGACGTTTTTATATCATAAACTCCGCGCAGCCTGTCGAGAGCTACATGCAGCTTTCCCCTCCCAACCTACCCCACTGGCTACTCTAGAAAATGTGCTGATTACGCCATCGCCGCGCAAGCTCATTACCAGACTGTACACTCATATGCAGAATGATGCACTTGTGACTGCTTCCAATGCTTGCCTTAAATGGGATATAGAGTTGGCTCACCCTCTGACTGATGACCAGTGGCCATATTGCTGTGCTCAGATTTATCACCTAATTATAAGCTTTGTCTAATTCATTTCAAATGTATATATCGCTACTATGGAACGCCGATTAATTTATATAAAATTGGACTTAGAGATGACGACTGCTGCTGGAGATGTGGAGCGTTTGTGGCCTCCTTTCTCCATATGGCATGGGAATGTCTGGTCATCACAGAGTATTGGTTTCAAATTTTTGAATCCATACACCAAATTGTAGGGCTAGTGCTGTCCCTGTCTCCACTGCTCATACTGTTGGGATATGTCATAGACATGCATGTTAAAAAACGCAAATTACATGCGTTGTTATTGTTGTTTACCAAACGACAGATAGCTTTATGTTGGGGGAAAAAGAGGAAACCCACAGTCAAGGACTGGGTTAGGGAGGTTACATACGGACAAACTCAGCTATATTCTGGGAACTAATGCCACCTACCTCCAGACCCAGGGAAATATGGGAAACTTTTATTGACTGGGCTTGTGCTAAGTCTACTAGTCCTGATGCTGATATTGATGTCGGAGCTACTGTTGGGCCTGTGTGACCTATTTTTTAATGTACCTCGTTGTATGTATTCATTGGGTATCTGAGGAATTTGACCTGTGTGTAATGCTTGATGATATTGTGGATGACCATTGTATACTGCTGTCAAATTGAGAATCGTCATGTTTGTCTGTCTTTTAGATGGAAACTGCCATCTGTGTATACTGTTATGTGCACCGCTGGGTCCACTGTCTTATATTTTTTTAGACAATGTTATGTCACATGATTGGATTGTAAAAATGGCTACCAACACACCACTATAAAAAAAATGTTTTAAACTATAACGCCCCTGAAACCTATGTTTTTTTCAGTGAATTTCCAAGGTTTTTTAAATGCTAATTCCTAACTATAAAGTGCCTGAAACCTATGGTTTTTCAGTGAATTTCAAAGGTTTTTTAAATGCTAGGTTCTAACCATGCCTACAGAGGTAGGACATGTGAATAAAGAAGGAAAACACACAGAAAAAAGAAAAAGAAATGCAGAAAGAAGCAACAGAAGTCCTCAAAGACGAAGAAAAGTGCAGGAAGAAGGAAGACGTACAGAAAGAACAAACAGCAGAAAGAGGCCTTGTTACAAAATCATCCTGTGCTCACAACTTTTTCAGACGGGTACGGGTGTTAACTGACTATGACTAACCATCCTCGAGCCAGTGGTATGCTAAAAGACACTTGAATACAGTGAAAACACCTACATACACTAGGGAACAGTATGCGTTGGGGTACCCCTGTGATTAGCATGACCTCCTCTATAAGCCCCTAGTACATAATAGGGCAGGGGGATTAAAACTACCTCTTAAAATGCGCCACGGGGTGCGTTTGCACACTGATGAAGGGAGAAGGGGGACTGAGGTGACATGGGTGCAAACACGTCCTGTGGGCGTTTTAAGTTGGTGAATAAAGTCCCCTTGAATCCTGAGGGTCCCCGGGGGCCAACTAACTCACCAGGTATGTCCAGTAAGTGCCACAGCGTTGCACTGCAGAGAGGTATAAAATGGGGCATGGCCTCAGACCACCTCTCTGCAATGCAGTTCTGTGGTGCTTACTGGTGGTACATGGTGGCCTAGTTGGACCCAGGGACTCTCAGGATTAAAGGAGTCTTAATTCCCCAACTTAAAACGTGCCACAGGGCGTATTTGCACACGTCACCTCAGGCCCGGTCCCCTCCCTTCACCACTGTGTAAACACGCCCTGTGGCTGTTTTAAGTTGGGAGATTAAGTCCCCTTGAATCCTGAAGATCCCCAGGGCCCACTAGGTACTTCCAGTAAGCGCCACACAGCTGCGTTGCAGAGAGGTGTAAAAAAGGGCACGGCCTGGACCACCTCTCTTCAACGCAGCACAGTGGCGCTTACTGGAAGCCCCTGGTGGAGTAGTTGGCCCCCAGGGGCCCTCAGGTTTGAAGAGGAATTAATTCCCCAATTTAAAATGCGCCACAGGGCGTATTTGCACACATGTCACCTTAGGCCCCGTCCCCTCCCTTCACCACTGTGTAAACACGCCCTGTGGCCATTTTAAGTTGAGAGATTAAGTCCCCTTGAATCCTGAGGGTCCCTAGGGTCCAACTAGCCCACTAGGTACCTCCAGTAAGCACCACACAGCTGCGTTGCAGAGAGGTGTAAAAAGTGGCACGGCCTGGACCACCTCTCTGCAATGCAGCACAGTGGCGCTTACTGGAAGCACCTGGTGGGCTAGTTGGCTCCCAGTGGCCCTCAGGATTGAAGGTGAATTATTTCCCCAACTTAAAACGCGCTACAGGGCGTGTTTGCACACGTCACCTCAGGCCCAGTCCCCTCCCTTCACCACTGTGTAAACACACCCTGTGGCCGTTTTAAGTTGGGACATTAAGTCCACTTGAATCCTGAGGGTCCTTAGGGTACGTGCCCCATGGCACGTTTTAAGATGGGGAAGTAATTCCCCTAGAATCTTGAGGGTCTCTGGGGTCCAACTAGCCCACCAGGTACCTTCAGTAAGCGCCACAGAGCTGCGTTGCAGAGAGGTGTAAAAATGGCTGTGGTCTCTAAACCCCTCTCTGCAACGCAGCTCCCTGGCGCATACTGGAGGTTCCTGGTGGGCTAGTTGGCCCCCAGGGACCCCCAGTATTCAAGGTGAATTACTTCGCCACCTCAAAATGAGCCAGGGGGCGCTTTGCAGAGTACTGCAGGGAAGGGACGGGGCCTCCGGCGCAATGCCGGTCCTTACTTATTTATTTATTTTTCAAAGAAGGGGGCAGTGTGGCCCCCCTTCCTTTTCTATTTATGGGCCCTGGGGACCCCATCCTCCAGGGCCTGACCCCCATTTTAAGAAGAAAAAAAACACGTGGGCCACCCTCCCATGGCCAATTCCGGCCCCGGGGACCCCATCCCCCGGGGCATGGCCAAATATATATTTTTTTAATTTATTGAGGGGGCTGCGTGGCCCCCCTCCTAAGGCCTTTATTGGCCCCGGGGACACCATCCGCCGGGGCCGACCTTTATTTATTTACTTTTATTTATTTATTTATTTTCTTTGGGAGTGGGCCACAAGTGGCCGCCCTCCTGGGCCACTTGTGGCCCCGGGGACCCCATTCCCCAGGGCTGGCCCGCTTCGTTGGGGACCACGGGGGGTCCCCAATCCTGCCAAAATCCTGCCGGCTCCCCACCTCCTTCGGGAGCCAGCATTGCTTTTCCACATTGGGAGCTGCTAAGATGCAGCTCCCCGTGTGGAAAAGCAATCGCAAATATTTTCAGAAAGCCCCGGGGTGGCGGTCCCCGGGGCTTGGGGGGGCCTTTGAGCCCCCTCACCTATTTCTTTTAGAAGCGCCGGGGTGTGGCGGTCCTCGGGGCTGGGTCCCCCCGCACATATTATTAAAAGCCCGGGGGGGTGGCGGTCCCTGGGGCTGGAAGGCACATTGGGCCCCTCATCACAATACAAATATTGCCCCTGGGATTTGGCCCACCCGGGGGCTAAATATTAATGGAGCGTGGGAGACCGCACTTTTTTTTTTCCAGCCGGATCCACGAATCCTCCGCGTATTTTTTCCAATTAAAAAAAATTAATATATTTTTTCAACCCTGGAGGTCCTTTTGGGACCCCCTAATCAGGCCTAGGGGCTCAGGGTGTTTCTACCATGCCCCCTGTTTGTGTTTTGCGCATTTGCTTTACTGATTTCTGTTGACAGCCAACTAGCATAAAGCTCATGATGGGGAGGGTGCGCGGATCCTGCGCAGCCATAGATATCAAAACTTTTTTAATTTTGATTTTCTCAGGAACTACTGAACGGATTTACACCATTTAACAAAAAGGGTTCTTTCTGTACCAAGGGCTACCTTTTTGCCAAATTTGGTGTAATTACGTTCGGGCTGTAGCCCTGTCTAAAGTTTCCTATGGGAAATTGCATGGGGAAACACATTTAGGGACCCCCCTTTTTTTTGGCCCCCCTTGACGAATCACCCGGAAACTTTCAGGATAGGAGCGGACCGGTGCGGGCCACGAGTTTTGAAAATTTTGCAAAAATTCATCAATCGGCGGCAAAGTTATTGGGAATAGAATGTTGGGATTTTCCTATGGAAACTAGGTCCTAGCTATAACTACCTACTGGCTACCGCCATATATTAGAACAAAACTCCACACGGTAAGAGTTCCACAGCACCACGGAGCACAAAATCCACAGGTAATTGACCAAAAAAGTGCTTTATTAGTACACCATTGTTCAAAGCATGTACGGTCAACGCGTTTCGGCTCATACCTTCAACTGAACCATAGAGTCCTGCTATCTAGATTGTCTATTTAAAGTGAACATGCATTTAGATCCCTTGCCTGTTTCAATTATTTACAACATACTAGACTGCTGACCCTCATCTTATACAGAGATGTGGCAACTGGTGGCTGCCATTTATACTCATGTTTCTATCGGTAAAGTACAATTTTTGCAAGGCAGTAAGAAATAAAATTACATAAATTTATAGTCACTCTTAGGAGGAGATAAAAAGCATTTTAATATTTTTGTGCAAAATTACACAATAGTTTTTTTTATATCAGGAGGGGTTTAAGGAGAAGGTGCAATTCCTAAGAAGACATTAAAAACAAGCATTCAAATTGTATGAGTTCAATAACTTAAATATCTGTAAAGTACTTGATCAATCAAGTTATTGTCCTTAATAGCTTTGTTTTCTAAAGTGCATTGTGCAACACACACACACACACACATATATATATATATATATATTTCACAACACTGTCCGCAGAGTTTGCCACAGCTTTGTTTACCTAATAAAGCACGTTCAAAATGACATTGGGGCTCGGCGCAATCTTTCTACATAAAGATTGAATGGTGTTTGAGATATATATATATATATATATATATATATATATATATAAAAACTAGCAGCCTGTCCCGACGTTGTCCGGGTATGAATTGCTGCCGGACAGTAGTATATTGTTTTGTAGGATTTCGTTTTGATAGTATTTCTTATCTGTGACAGGCTTGTGTAACGCTCCGATTCACCGTGCACTGCTGATGCACTTATGAGTGCGCGTTCAGTAGTGTGTGAACTCGAGTTTCCCTACTTTATTTTTCCTTGCAATATATATAGCGCGAACTCGACAACATGGCATGAGCACAATTTACATTACAGAAGAACACATTCATTTGAGGTAGGCACGGGAAGACAAAGTGATTTGCCTGGAATCACAGGATGTTGAGCTGATGCCGAGATTCGAACGTAGCTCCCCAGCTCTACAGTTCGCAATTCTAGAACTTGTGGCGGGAGGTGTGTCTAAAAGTGTATGTCGTGCTGGCCATCAATGAGAGAGACCTGTGCATTTTTCAAATGGGTGGTGAAAAAATATGAGTATGTTGCTGGAGATGTGGGCCGCCGGGCCACCAATGTATTTAGCGGGGGAGGGTAAACACCCATTATTCCGCAACTTTCTTTCCGCATACCATCACTCAGCATACTTTCATAAAGAAAGTACCATGACTCCGCAATGCCATTATAACGCATGGCATTACATTTTATATGCTTTTACCATGCATACATTTACAACAAAATTCGTTGTAAATGCGTGAATGGTAAAAGCATGTTTTTTTAAAATGTTTGGATAAGGTAAGTATGGGTATAGGGGTATATGTTTTGGGGTACTGAGGTATATGTTTTGGGGTGTTTGGGTATTTTAAGGGTTCAGATATAGTTTTGGGTTATGGAGTATATGGGTAGTTTTAGGGTTTAGGGCTAGGTATGGGTTTTGGGGTACAGGGGTATTTTTAGGGTTCATGGCTAGGTTTGGGTTTTGGGGTATAGGGGTATTTTTAGGGTTCAGTGGTAGGTTTGGGTTTGAGGTACAGGGTTATTTTAAGGGTTCAGGGCTAGGTTTGGGTTTTGTGGTACAGGGTTATTTTTAGGGTTCAGGGCTAGGTTTGGGTTTTGGGGTACAGGGGTATTTTTAGGGTTCAGGGGTAGGTTTGGGTTTTGGGGTACAGGGTATTTTAAGGGTTCAGGGCTAGGTTTGGGTTTTGGGGTGCAGAGGTATTTTAGGGTTCAGGGGTATGTTGGGTTTTGGGGTAAAGTGGTATTTTTAAGGTTCAGGGCTAGATTTGGATTTTGGGGTACAGGGGTATTTTTAGGGTTCAGGGGTAGGTTTGGATTTTGGGGTACAGGGGTATTTTCAACGTTTAGGGGTAGGTTTGGGTTTTTGGGTACAGGGTATATTTATAGGGTTAAGATGGGTTAGTGTTTAAGGGTGTTGGGGTATTTTAAGGAGTAAGGATGCGTTATTATTATGGGGTGCAGGGGTATTTAAAGGGAGCAGGGTGGGATAAGCACACAATATGAGACATGGCATGAAGGGCGGAACGTACCACACGCCCCCAGCGTTTGTCACGCCCCCAGCATACACCCACAGCACAACGCAGACACGCCCACAAGGGACTACTTTGCCGGCACGGTTCTTTTACCTTTTAAGTGTATATGGTGGGTGTCTGCATAGCCTATGTCCTTCTGCTGCAACTGCCCTTTCCAACGCTGTATTGGGTGTTGTGTTTGGTGCTGTGGTTCCTGAGATTACCCGCCTCAAAGGTTTGGGCTCTCTCTTTAATATATTAGTATGGATATGGATATATATATATATATATATTTTTTTTTTCTTCGTTTCCTCTTCCCACGATTACCGCAGATGAAGACACGGCACAGCAACAGGTTGGGTTTTCACAGATTTATTTACACACCATGTGCAAAATAAGGTGCATCAAAAACGGACGGTCTACGCGTTTCGGTTCCTTGCCTTCAACTGGACCATAGAGTCCTCAAGTCTAGACCTCATTTTAAAGTAGTGCCATGTGTAAGTACCCTCTTCCCTTTCCATGGTCATCTAGACCAGCAACCCTGCACAGTGATTCTAGGCCAGAATATACTTGTGGCCATTTTGCATATATATATATATACTCATGAAGATTTATAATATGTTCAATACCTCTACAAACCTATGGTGCATTAGGAGCACATGTGCTTTGTAAACACTTACACCCATTAGCTGGACCCAGGCTGCACAAATCGAATTTTAATAGACTAATATGGTACTTACCCACCAATATGTAAACTATAAAACAAAATAGAACACTCATTGGATGATGTCATTAGTGATGTCATCAGTGATGTTATCAATTATGTAATTTGAGAAGTAATCAGTGATGTCATAAATGATGTCATACAACATGTCATGAGTGATGTCATATGTGAGATCATAGGCAGTGCATGGCGGGAGCGCAAGTTATAGTTTGCGCTGTTATTGTTAACAATATATGGTGAATTTCTGTGCTTTTTTAGTTCAAAACTTTAATGATGTCACTGGGAAATTCACCTAACTATAACGTTACTTGAACCTTTGCTTTTTTTCAGTGAATATATATATATATCCCCATTATCCTTTTCAATCCAACTAACAGACTCACATGTGCACTGCTCACATGAACTAAAATTTCACGAAACTAATCCACCGCTAATCCGTTTTTTGATTCCCGAGTATCATGCTACTTTCAAAAAGCGCTTTGATGCCTTGAGACGTCATGGGTAGTAAGACCTATATAGATACAATTACAATGCAATACTATATATATATATATATATATATATATATATATATATATATATATAAACCCAGTGGTGGTTGCCACTGGGCAGTTATAGTTAAAAATGGAATGGAAAGTCCAGCTGAACTATACATTCAAGTTGCCATCACCACTGTGTAATATGTAAATAGACACAGACACACATGTGTAATATTGCAAATGCTACTTACCAGTATGCATCTGTTCTTGGCATGTAGGGCTGCTGACATTCATATCTGTGCATAGTCCGCCACCTAGTGTTGGGTCCGGATGATTGCACATTGTTGTCCTGGAAGAGTCTTCGAAGTATCACGAGATAGGTGGCTCCTCCCCTGGACTACAGTGCGCATGGGCATCGCCTCCATCCCCAGATTGTTTTTAGCCATTGGCAGAGATGGAGTGAAGAAGTGAGTGATGACCATGCTATGAGCATATGTGTGTAAATGAATACATACTGCAGCTGCTACAGGCGCCGGGGAGGAGGGTGGGCGATATGAATGTCAGCAGCCCTACATGCCAAGAACAGATGCATACTGGTAAGTAGCATTTGCAGTTCGAGGCATGTGGGCTGCTGAATTCATATCTGTGCATAGAATACATAGCAGTCCCTCCATTAGCGGCGGCCGCCCGTGCCAGCTGCAGCAGTCTGAAAAAGTGTTTTTAGAACAGCCTGACCAACAGCTGCCTGTTGTTTTGAATGCACGTCTACACAGTAGTGCTTAGTGAAAGTATGAGTGGTAGACCATGTGGCTGCTCTACAGATGTCTTCTAAGGGAATGTTACCTAAGAAAGCCATAGAGGCCCCCAACTTCCTAGTGGAGTGGGCCCTTGGTGGGATAGTGAGAGTGCGCTTAGCTTTAGCGTAGCAGATCTGAATGCACTTTACTATCCATCTAGCGATTCCTGCTTTGGAGATTGCGTTTCCCTTGTGTTGTGTGGCAAAAGCAACAAAAAGTTGTTTGGTTTTGCGGAAATCTTTTGTCCTGTCCACATAGTACATCAAGGCCCTTTTCACATCAAGAGTGTGGAGCATGCGCTCCGCCAGCGTCTCTGGGTTTTGGAAAAACACCGGCAATTCAATTGTTTGGTTCATGTGGAACTGTGAGACCACTTTGGGTAAGAATTTAGGGTTAGTGCGGAGCACCACCCTATTAGCATGTACTTGGAAGAAAGGTTCTTGGATGGTGAGCGCCTGCAGCTCGCTTACCCTGCGTAGCGATGTAATTGCTACTAAGAACGCAACCTTCCAAGTCAAAAACTGGAGTTCACAAGAGTGCAGTGGCTCAAAGGGAGGACCCATCAGCCTTGTAAGAACCACATTGAGGTTCCATTCTGGAGCTGGTGGAGTCCTTGGTGGAATGACCCTTTTGAGTCCTTCCAGAAAAGCCTTGATAGCAGGGACCTTAAAGAGAGACAGGTGCTGCCTATTCTGGAGGTATGCTGCCATAGCAGACAGGTGAATGCGGATGGAAGAGTACGCTAGATTACATCGATACAGGTGAAAGAGGTAACATATGATGTTCTGAATGGAAGCATAACAAGCTCTAGTAGTGGGCTTCCTTGCCTCCCGAATGATGTCCATGCAATCGGGAGGAAGATTGAGGTAGCCAAACTCTAGGACTTCAGGAGCCAGATCGCCAGGTTGAGCTGTTGCGGATCTGGGTGCTGAATGTCGCCATGGCTCTGCGTCAGAAGGCTGGGAGTGAGATGAAGCCTTTGATGCGGTACCACGGAGAGTTCCAGAAACGTGGTGTACCATGGTTGGCGAGCCCACGTTGGAGCAACCAGGATGAGCGTCATCGAGTGTTGCCTGAGCTTGCGTGCCACCAGCGGTATCAGAGGTGCTGGGGGAAAAGCGTACGCAAATCTGCCTGACCAGTTCATCCACATCGCATTGCCCTGTGATTGGGGGTGTGGGAACCTGGCGGCGAAGCTTTGGCATTTTGCGTTCTCCTTTGTGGCGAACAGGTCTATCTCTGGATGACCCCACTTTTGGAAGTACGGTTGGAGTACTGATGGATGTATCTCCCACTCGTGCATCTGATGGCTGTGTCGGCTGAGCAGATCCGCCATTTGATTGTCCTTGCCCGGGAGATGCTCCGCCATGAGGAAGATGTTCCTCTGAATGGCCCACTTCCACATGCTCTGAGCCAGATGAGACAGCTGTGGAGAGTGTGTACCTCCCTGCTTCTGGATGTAGTACATGGCCGTCATGTTGTCCGTCCGGATCAACACGACCTTGTTGCACAGATGTACTTTGAACGCCTTTAAGGCCATGAAGATTGCCATCAGTTCCAACACATTGATGTGCATCTTCCTTTGCTGAAGTGTCCATAGTCCCTGCACAGTGTAGTGGAGTACATGCGCTCCCCATCCTTGGAGAGAGGCGTCCGTTGTCAGGATGATCTGTGGGACAGGCTCTTGGAATGGTCGGCCCTTGCAAAGGTTTTGTGGATTCCACCAATGCAGAGAGTTGTACGCCCGACCGCTCACCAACACTAGGTCTGTCAGTTGCCCATGAGCCTGAGTCCACTGACGTGCCAGGCACTCCTGAAGCGGACGCATATGTAGTCTCGCGTGCGGGACAATGGAGATGCAGGAGGCCATCATGCCTATCAACTGCATGAACACTTTCGCTGGAAGCGAGTGTTGGGGTCTGAATCGTTGGATCAGCGCCTGGATACTGGCGATTCTCACTGAACTCGGCTGCGCAGTGGCTGCCAGAGTGTCGATTGTCGCGCCCAGATACTGTCGCACGTGGGCGGGCTGGAGATGGGACTTTGGGTAGTTCAGAGAGAATCCCAGATCGTGCAGGAGGTGAATGGTGCGTGACACGTGGTCTACGCACTGCCGTTCCGTCTTTGCCTGAATAAGCCAGTCGTCTAGGTATGGAAAGACATGGACGTGCTGGCGACGGAGATGCGCCGCCACAGTCGCTAGACATTTGGTGAAGACTCTTGGTGCCGTGGTGACCCCGAACGGCAGGACTCTGAACTGGTAATGCTGGTCTAAGATCGTGAATCTGAGATACTTTCTGTGGGAAGGATGCAGGGGAATGTGGAAATAGGCATCCTTCAGATCCAGCGTTGCTAGGAAGTCTCCCTGTTGAAGCAGGGGAAGCACCTGCTGCAATGTGAGCATATGGAAGTGCTCCGAGTTGATGTACCAGTTCAGGGGCCTGAGGTCCAGGATCGGCCTGAGCGATCCGTCCTTTTTGGGGATCAGGAAATACAGGGAGTAAACCCCCGTTCCCCGTTCTTGCAATGGAACGAGCTCTATCGCCCCTTTTTGCAGCATGACCAGTACTTCTTGCTGCAACAAGGTCAAGTGCTCGCCGGACATAGCACGGCTTCTTGGCGGTATGTCCGGTGGAATGGACGTAAGTTCTAGACAGTACCCGTACTGGATAAGAGACCTCACCCACCTGTCCGTGGTGATGGACCTCCACGCCGGCAGGAACTGCTGGAGTCTCCCCCCGACAGGTGTCGTGTGATCGGGGGGAAGTGACAAGACGTCACTGCTTGTTGGAGGAGGTGGACCTGGAGGCATTGTTTCCACGTCCCCTGCCTTTGATATTATTGCCTCTGTAGCCACCCCTGCCCTTGTTGTTGTTATACGAGGACTGGGTGTTACCCTTGTAGTATTGCGTGGACTGGGATGCCTGGCCTCTCG
The DNA here is from genome assembly GCF_964263255.1 of Lissotriton vulgaris. Taxonomy (NCBI): domain Eukaryota; kingdom Metazoa; phylum Chordata; class Amphibia; order Caudata; family Salamandridae; genus Lissotriton; species Lissotriton vulgaris. Next base: position 734,190 of record NW_028246023.1, on the reverse strand, counting down.
AGGTGCCTCTTGAATTGGAGCGGCGAAAGGAACCACCCCGAAACTGCTGACTTTGTAAAGCCCGCATAGACTTGGCAGTTTCGGTATCTTTTTTCATCTTTTCTAGGGAGGCATCCACCTCAGGGCCGAACAGATGGTCAGGATTCACTGTCTGACCCAGTATTGTGGTTTGTATGTCGGGTTTGAACCCAGAAATTTGAAGCCAGGCATGGCGTCTAAGTAACACGCTTGTATTGATAGCCCTGGAGGCAGTGTCTGCCACATCTAGGGCACATTTGATGGATGCATTAGTAATGAGTTTGCCCTCCTGAATGAGCATCTCCCCCGCCTCCTTGTATTGGTCAGGCAAGTGTTGCAGTATGGCCTCTAATGTGTCATAATGGGCCCTATCATAACGTGCAAGCAGGGCTTGAGTGTTAGAGATCCTCCAGATGTTCGCTGCCTGTGCAGCAATGCGTTTGCCTGATGCCTCAAAGATCTTGGACTCTTTGTCTGGGGGAGGAGCATCACCAGTAGTCTGCGAATTCGCCCTCTTTCGAGCGTTGGACACCACCAGGGAGTCCAATGGCAAGTGTCCCTTAATATAGGTGGGATCCGTGGGCGCCGCTTTATATTTCCTGTCGATGCGAGGATTGACCACCCGCGCCCGGGTGGGCTCCTTGAACACCTCCTGTGCATGCTTCAGCACCCCTTTAAGCATCGGTAGTGTCTTGACTTGTTTTTCGGCTACCGAGAAGGTGTCAACTAAGAAGTCCGCATCCACGGGGTCTGAGTGCAGTTCGACGTCATGGTTCGCTGCAGCTCTCTCTATTAATGCATTGAATGCCGCCGAGTCCTCTGTCGGGGACGTCTTTGCGGCGAAAAGTTGAGTGTCCTGCCCCGACTGCGGGTCGTCTGTGTCGCCTCCTGCTGTCCAGGGCACCTGCTCCTCTTCCGGATCCGAGTACGCAGGATAGTTGTACTCGGCCTCTTCCTCGTCCACATCAGGCACGGGGGAATGGGCCGGCGAGTGTTCCAGGGCTTGTGGAGACAGAGGTTCCATCAGAGCCGAAGAGTCCGCAGAGTACCTTTTGTTCTTGAGTGGAATCCTAAAAGGTTCCAAGGCCGGCTCCGACGTAATCTTTCGTTTGAGGAGCGACAATTTTCCAGTGTTGGCGTCGATGATCACCTCACGATGTTCCTCCACCGCGAGCGGCTGGAGCCGAAGCTTCGACACCACCAAGGCAGCCTTCGGCGTCAATACTTCCTGAGAGTGTCCGCTCTGCTTAGGCGCGAAGGCCTTCGGCGCCGACTTGGGAGGAAGGGTAAAACGAATGGGCGTTTGGTCCTTGGCAGGCTTCGGCGTGGGCCTAGGCACTACAGTGTCCTGGCTGGGAACCACAGAGGACTGTTGGATCCGCCTTAAGGATTCCCCCACCTTCTTTGTAAGGGAGGCCGAGGGCTGAACCGTCTCGAGCGACTCTTCGTCTCCGAGAGCCCGGTCGCCGGTAGGCCTCTTCTTCGGTGCCGACGCCCCATGGCCTGGCGCACCGTCGGCGTGACGCTTCTTCGAAGCCGTCTTCGGGTCCGCGACCCCTTTCGGTGCCGACGCAGCCGCGTCGGATGCCTTCACCTTCGGCGCCGACCCAGAGGGCTTCGGGTCGGCCATTTTGGCGCGGCTCTTCTGGTCGGCCATTTTGGCGTGGCTCTTCAAGTCGGCCATTTTGGGTTTCGTGGAAGTTGACGCCTCCAGAACCTTCTTCACCAACGCCACTTTCGGTTTCTGTTTCGCATCCGAGGGTGCGAGACCAGTTGGCTTCACTTTCGTTTTCGTGTTAGAAATGTCCGTGACCGGGCCCGGAGGCGGGGACGTAGGACTCATAAGTAGATCTTGGGTAAGGCCCGAAGGCGATCCCTTGACCTGGGCCGTATGACGGGGAGTAACCCCGGAGTCTGGTTGGGGATGCTCTTCCTCTGAGCTATCTCCCATCGTGGCACAAGCCAGTTCGTCGTCCCCTACCTCGCCGGAGACTTCGTCGTAGGCCTCCTCATCCGCGTCGTAGGTCTCTTCCTCGGACGCGGGGTTAGAGTCCGACCCTTGTACGTCGTCTTCTTCCTCGACAGATTCCTGGAAGATGTCATCCGGTGGGGGTGCCGAAGCCGACAACTGAGCCTGGAGTCGATTAGCCCGGCGAATCTTCAAAGTTTTCTTACTCCTAAACTTCGAACACGCCATGCAGGTGTCTTCACGGTGATCCGGTGACAAGCATGTATTGCACACGGGGTGCACGTCGAGGTGCGAATATTTAGAGTGACACAGCGGACACTTCTTGAATGGAGTCCGCTCCATAGCAAAGGGTGTAGTGTAGGCCCGTCCGCGTCGAAAGCACGTGGAAGGGCAGTAGGAGATCGGAGCTGAGAGTCAGTAAGAAACCCGAACGCAACTATACCGACGCCCAGCCTAAAGACCTTTTGGTCTCGATTAAGAGTAGAACAACTGTCGGTTCCGATCGAGGGAACCGAAAACACATCCGAACCCGATGGCGGAAAAAAACAATCTGGGGATGGAGGCGATGCCCATGCGCACTGTAGTCCAGGGGAGGAGCCACCTATCTCGTGATACTTCGAAGACTCTTCCAGGACAACAATGTGCAATCATCCGGACCCAACACTAGGTGGCGGACTATGCACAGATATGAATTCAGCAGCCCACATGCCTCGAACATGTGTATTAATATATATATATATATATATATATATATATATATATATATATATATATATATAGATAGATATATATAGATAGATATATATAGATATATACACAAATGCATATCAATATATATATCAATATATAGAGGGGAAGTGTCCTGTAAGGAATCCCACCCACGTCCACCATGCAGGGCTGGTGCGGTTTCATGGTGTACGGGTCCAGTGTAATAACATCAACAGGCACGCCTCCCAAACTTTCAAAGGATAGCGCAGGACTGCACGCAGTGTTCTTCAATCAAAGAAATGTATTGCAGCAACGCGTTTTGGCCTGAGAAGGTTTCCATCACAGCCAGTGGCTATATATAAACGCACAGATCTACATCTTGCAAACCTTATTTTCACTTAATCACTTCTGATTGTATTCATCCGTATCACACTTCATATGTTGTTGTATATTCTGTGTATATATTTATTGGAATTTATGTCCTGATTTTAAAATTTGCCGTCCTCAAGATGACATAGCCTGCATGAACAGGGGCAATTATGGGACCTTATGATAATTGTATATGCGTCATTGATATACAGGCATGAGGCTCAATAATACTTATCAGCATTTGAAGACCATCCATATCTGTTGGCAACACACTTACCATGACTGCAGCTCCCCCATTAGCTCTGTCAGGCATTACTGGTTGATCAGAAGCACGCACTTAGTATGATGAGGCAGGGAGAGCAGCACAGTGTATTGCCCACTTGGGCGTGATTCTGCGAAAATATTCCCTTTGAATTTGGGGGCTTCGCCAAAATCAGATGATGCTCTGAATACACCATATGCAGCATCACACAATATGGTACATACTGCCAGCTCGTGTGTATGCAGACACCAGATACCCGTCACAAAGTGGCCATCTGTTAACTCATTGGGCATCACATATCATTATCCTTGGGATTACTGATGTAATAATATCCAAGCAAATAGGTCCTTTCATTGCCCACTTTGGCATTATCTGTACTTATAATCGCTCTCAAATTTAAGGGTCTAACCAACTATGTCCATGTCGTATGAAACGTACCAAGTAGCACGGTATGAAATAGAACACGCTAAGTATAGCACATATACTGATGTCAGACATACCTTGCAGATGCATAGTATCCAAGTGAAAAGGTTCTTTCATTACCCACTTGGGCATAATGCTGTACGGATACTTCCTCCTAAACCGAAGGGTCTACCCAACTCTGTCAACATCACATGACATGTCCCATGTACCGCAATGTGGCACAGAACACACTAGATATAGCAGGTATACTGACGGCAGGCATCTCTCATGACATGACCATCAGGCATTACATTTATGATAACTGTACATGAGTGGCACAAAAGTACTGCCCAGAAACACATATCGACTGAACTGTTATGTGTTGGAATGGAGTATTGCTCGTAATTTGACCATATCCAAAAATGTAATTGTATAAGCGGCACACATTATTTAAATAATTCTTTTGACATAATTCCATGTGAATATAATTCTGATATACATTTTAAAAATGAGCACAAACGAATGTATTATATGCATTGTTGTCCATACCAATGTCACTGGGTGGTTTGTCAAGACATAGTCTGTCTACTAGGTCTTTCAAATGTTGGTGATTGGTTTGCAATGTATAGTTTCTAAAGTTGATTGAACCTGCACTTAAGAAAGGTTGTAAAAGCCTAAATGAGTTGTAGTTGACATCTCAATAAAGAACACAAGGATACTGTGAGGAGAGCCTGGCGACTCTTTCTTTGCTCACTGAAATATAAATATAAATTTAAACTTAAAATAGAAAAGCACACATTTGAGGTGATCAGATTTAGAGTGTCACTGGTGTTGTATGGTGCTCTACATAGGGCCACATAAACTTGGGAACTACCAGAGAGTTCTCTGCTTCTATTTTTGCATAATTTATGTGGCATTCTAAGCCTGAAAAGGAATTACCGATCCGTGTCCTCCAAATGTTCTCCACTTTGTTGCGAGAACCGAGTCAGAACACTTCACTGACCTCCTGAATAGGATAATAATACAGGACACTTTCCTTTATCCTGGAAAAAGGCTTCAGTACTGCCTCTGCAAAAAAAGCCCTCTCTTGACCCCCAAGATGTGAAAAGCTACCGGCCCAATCCACGCCTTCCGTTGGCAGCCAAGATTCTCGAGAAAGCCATGAATACTGATCTCATGGCTTTTCTTGAAGAAAACCATCTGTTAGACAGCTCCCAGTATGGTTTTAGATATAACCATTGAACTGTCAGCCTTGGTTGCTGCATCTGAGGAATTCAGGACCATTGTAGATAATGATTGTATGGCAGCACTGATTTCTTTGGACTTATCATTAGCATGCAATACCGTCAATCACTTATTGATTGTTTAAAATGCATTGGCATCAAAGACTCAGCCTTGTCTCTTTTAAGATAATTTCTGGCCAACAGAGCGCAAGTGTTGTCTCTGGGGGACTATACATCAGAACTATTTTCCCTTCCCTGTGGGGTCCCTTAGGGATCATCACTAAGTCCCACACTCTTTAACATTTCTGTTACCTCCTTGGCAAACTTAATCCATTCCTGTGGTTTTGGGGTAATTTCCTACACCGACGACACACAGATTGTAGTCTCAATATAGTATGACGTCAAAGAAGAAGTGGCTAAACGTCTAATAAATGCATGGAGCAGATTGTTGGCTGGACAAAAAAATACCTGCCTTAAATTAAACTCTGACAAGACCGAGGTACTTTTGTTCCGTAAAGATATGTCTTTCTGGACTGCCAACTTATGGCCCGAAGATCTAGTCCCACTTCCCTCTCTAGTAATAGATACAATAACCTGGGTGCTCTTTTTAATGGAAAGCTAACCTTTTCTGACCAAATCAACCAGGTCACTTATTTTTTCTGTTAAGAACTCAAAAAAAGATCTTTCCTTGTATCCCTCTTAAGCTTCAAAACACTGTCATTATTGCTCTAGTCATCTCTAGGATTGACCATTGCAATGCACTTTATGTTGCCATTTGACACCTCTTGTTGAACAAACTCAAGATCCTCCAGAACGCGTCAGCCCGCCTACATATGAAAGTTCCCAAATTCAGTTCTGTCTCCTAAGCCATCATCGCCCTACATTGGCTCCCAGTCAGCAAGCATGTCAGTTTCAAAGCTCTATGCCTGGCACACAAAGCCCTTCATAATTCTGGCCCAGAATACTTTAAGTGGAAGGTTCACTGGTACACACCTAATCATAGGCTTTGGTCCACTTTGGCCAAAAATATGGTAATACCCAAAATCAACAAGGCCTGTTCGGGTGGCAGAAGTTTGACATTCTCCGTCTGCAAATTCTGCATTTCTCTGCCTTGTCTACTCAAAGCTCAGCCCAACTTTAAAAAATTCAGAAAACAGCTTAAAACCTGCCTTTTTTCATGCTCGCTATCTGATTAGCTTGCTCAGTTAGCTCCACATTCAGACGCTAGTGCCAAGACGCCTTTGGAGATCTATGCGGGCTCTACAAATTTCTTACTTTACTGTAGACTGTACAAGACATGAGGGGAAAACAGTTCTTCAAATGCATTGACAAAACTTCTGCAGGAGTTCCTGAAAGCTATTACAAAGCAAAATCTCGAAATTCATTAGGTGTTCACCCCAATCATTCACCACAAAGGTCTACTTGTGTTGGTGCTCTTTAATGATCAATTTGTGGATGTTTTTAGATTATGTAACCTTAATTTTATTCAAAATAAGCATCTTCAATGAGTCAATAGGCGCTCGCTGTAGCAATTCAACCCACTAAGCTATCTTGTGTTATTGCAGCATTCAGATATGGTTTAGGCATCCTTGTCAATAATCAGGCCTCTTGCTTCTCCCCCCAAACACAAAATGATATTTGTAATCTTCCAGTGGCGGCCGGCATGGCTCTTGGGTGGGTGGCGAACGAAGGGGATCATGGGGGGGTTGAGTTGCCGTGTGGGGGTCACGTGGGGGGTCTTGCGGGGGGAGGGGGGGAATAATCATAAATAAATAAACTTACCTTGGGGCCGGGTCCCACCTCTCTGCTCCTGCTCTCTTGTCTCCAGGAACAGGACGCAAGCTGCCAGGCTCCCTCTCCTAAGCCAATCACAACGCTGCAATGTTTTTAGGCTTCATTAAAAAAAAATGTTGAGGTGTTTGGTTGTTATTCTTTCAAAAGAAAGCTTTGTTTCTCTTACAGTGCTAACCTTTTACTACTGGAAAGATATAACCATAGAGTGCTTTAGGAGAAGTAGCGATAAACAAGTAGCACAGGCAGCAGATGGCTTCGAAAGGGAAGGTAAATGAGCGGTAACAATGGCTACAATAGCAGTGTGTGTATCTGGAAAGATTTATTTACTAAAAGCTCATAAAACAATCACCAAGAGCAAATTATACAGGCTGTTTGACACAGCTAAATACACTGTTATACTACAAACGATGTGATAAACTTTAAAAACCATTGTCCTTGATGGTATAATAGTTTTTTCGCACACCAGTTTACAAGCGTCATGCTCCCAGGCCTTCTGCGTTCGCACACAACATCCTTAGCTTTGCTATCCTTTTAACACCTTAGCAGCGTCGAACGTTCAGCGCCCAGTGCTGAACGTTAGAATAACGGGTGCGGCCCGTCGGCCAACTGTCGTGCGCAACACTGGCAAGGTAGTGCTCGCGACGACCGTTGGCCGACGGCAGCACTTAAAGGGTTAAAATTAATATGTTGCAAGATCGTAATCTGACGCAAACCACATCTTGATGATCCATACACAAACGCTTTTCATTCCAAACATAAATTGGACCTTTTATCTTGGTCAATTCTTGCTTGTCAAAGGACTAGTGCTAACATGCTGTCATTTGTTTCAACAGCTGTCAAATACAAACATCTGCGGCAAACACGCCTGTCCAGGAGTGCACTGGGCATGGACAGGTTGCCGGGTCAGGGTCGGCTCAGCTGCCCGCTGCAGTTATAATCCTGGAGGGCTCCTCAGACAAATCCCAATCTCGGCTGAAAATTGACTCCAGAAAAAGCAGGTCGGATGTAATTTACTTGGATGGCGTAAGAGTAATTACGAGAGCCAGCGCAAAAGGTTACTTTTTCAAGAGCATCAAATGGAAATTGGAGCTAAAACAGGCACAGAGAACAAAAATTAATGAGAGACAATTTCAGAGCCTTGTTGTGGAAGGCAGAAATGTCAGACTTGATCAGTTGGGTTGGGGGTGCAGGATTTGGTGCAGTGTGATTGACAGGGTGGACTCACATCGGGTGATTGCCAGCATGGCCATGCTCGCATTGGTAAATAGGGATGATTGCCCAACCTCTGTGGAAGCAAGGCCCACCCTAAACCAGTTGAAATGCAACTGGAAGCATGACGAATTCAATGAAAGAGGAAGAGGAAAAGGTTGGCTTCTGCTAACATTTCATAATTGGTTGTCATGCTACAAAGGAAGAGTTTGCAAAAACGGGATGGACATGTTTGCGAAATGAATGTCGTCCTATTACAAACTTTTCTAAGGTTACTCTAGAGTCTCCACAATTCCTGCGCCCATTACAGAAAGCTGCGTAGATTTAGAGGATTTGGTATTAATCAATTGCAGTGAGGTTTGTATTTGGAAATCAATTATTGAACAATTTTTAATAGTTGATAGCCTAGGATATGATTGGCGGAACACTATTAACCATATTGCCATGGAGTTTAGTGATGTAAGGTGTTCATAAGATACCAGTAACAAAGCTTTCCAAGTTTCTTCAGAATCTCATCATCTGTGGCACAGAATTAGATTCACAGAACAAAGATTGGCCAAATACTTAAGATTTGTTGAGGGATAAACATACCCACATACATGGTAAAACATGATCTCCAGATTGATGTGCTTTAATATAGCCTTAAAGCCTGTCGTAGCGGGCTATAAGAGCCATTTAAGGCCCGCGCCCGCATTAAAGGTCCGAGCCGAAGGTGAGGGACTTTAACAAGGGAGCGGGGTTGTATTGGCCGGTATGGCCCTCTATGGGGGGCTTTAAGGCTATTAAAACATTCCTGTGAAAAGGAAATAAAGGACAACCTCGAAATGGTGCGCGGGGTATCCTAAAGAAAGAAGAAATAAACTTACCATGACTAGTTCACTGTATAGGTGTTTTCTTTGTTCGGGTGATGGGACATACTAATAATGTTTGGTGCAGCACCATATTTACTCGGGACAGTTTCATCCTAATTATTGAAACTTTCTTTCCCTACAGGTACACAACTCCAGCAAAATTGCTGCCTGGGTCTAAAACGGCTTTTCAGCCGTAAGTATAATACACTTTTTCATAAGAAAAAAAGTTTTTTCTTTTCACACAAACTCCTCACGGCAGGGTGCACCTTAGGGCGTGTACACCACCGGAGGATCACATTTAAAGGTCCTGATGAAAGCTGAGCGACTCGGGCTCCCCATAAGCAGAAACATGTTGACCAAATTCACCACTATGGACTAGGGGTCTATCATAATTGAGACCACACCTATGGGTCCATTCACACTTGTTTTTAACTAGTGCAAATCGGACTATTAATAAAATAGTTGAAAGTCACGAATCTGCACTTTTTAATTTTTTTCCCTATTTCTTTTCACTCACTTAGCTTAATCTGGCTTCATAAAAGACCCTCAACGCACACAAGAACCAGCTCCGCTGTAAACAGGAGTTGAAGCACACTGGAAAGACACTAGGTCTTTCCAGTGGGAAACCAGTGATGAAGCATGTCACCACTAGGTTGGTGAGTGAGGGTTCTTAAATTTACGTTGTATTGTCCCTTTTCTATGATGTTATTTCTTCTTTCTTTAGGATACCCCGTGCACCATTTCGAGGTTGTCCTTTATTTCCTTTTCACTCTTCTGTTGTTTAAAAATACTAGGTGAAAGGGGTGTAAGAGTGAACGTCCATACCCTTTCTCTCTTGTTGTTCTTGGTTGTATTAAAACATTCCGCCCCTAGAGGGCAGAATGTTCTAATTAGTAAAAACAAAGGCCTCACGGCGCCCAAGGGTTTTAAATCGCCTCGGGCTCCGAGAGGCCTTTGTTCATGGGTACAGCTGTGAAATGACAACAAACATTGGAATGTTACCCTTTGGGCTTTTACCAGCCATTAGAAGCCCGGAGCACTCCATTGTCTTCCTATAATATAATTTATGAGACTTGGGACCATATGTAGGAAATCTACATTTACCAATTCTAAAATACAGAATTTTACCGATTCTGTATTTTAGAATCGGTAAATGCTATGTAGGAAAAAAATCGGTAAATTTTACCGAATCGGTAAGATTCAGTATTTAAGAATCGGTATTTACCAATTGGGTAATTCCTATTCATTCCTATGGGCCTGGAGGCCCATAGGAATGAATGGGAAGTGATTCTCTATTACCGATTCGGTAAATACCGAATCGGTAATAGGGGGCACATATTCAAGGGTGGCAGGGTGTCACATTGACACCCTGTTGCACCCCTGAATCGTGCATGTGTGCACATGTGGCACACATACATGCCCTAAGGGCATGTATGTCGGCCACATGGCACTGTTACAAAAGCACAAAATTGCTTTTGTAAAGGTTTTCGATATTTACCACCAACTTGTAGTTGGTGGTAAATAACGAATCCTTAAAGCACATAAGCACTCTTAAATATGCTTCCTACATACCATTTACCAATTTGGTAAATACCGAATCGGTGAATAATGATTAGGTAAATACCGATTCTGTATTTACCGAATAATCACCTACATCGGAAATGGCTCAATACCGGTCGGTAAGCCTGAAATTTACAGAATTTCGGGTTTACCGACCGGTAATTATCACAGAATTGCTTAATCAGGCTGCTGTGAATATGGTGAGGGGTTGATGGGAGAGACCAATGGAGGGTTCGTATGACTGGTCTTGCTTGACATTGACATAATCAAACTCAAATCTGTTAAACGCGCTATATGGGAATGTTCATTGTACTGCAGCTCAAAGACAAAAGAGTGAAATGCGGCGAACGCCCTACCTGGTCATTTTCTCTACAGTACTCCATTTATGAAGATATGTCTGTTGCTGGAGTTAGAGGATACATGGGCATTGCTAACACTTTTTAATTGATTTTTAGTTGTTCACAGCTTTATGTTTTGGTAATAAACTAAGCAATTTTCTAAATGTGTTTAAAGCAGTAGCATTGGGATTTCTGCTAATATATGTTGAAGAATATGAATGGCAATGCTTCAATTCCTTACTGGATTATTCCAAACCTTACTCTTGCTTCTACTAATTAGAGACCCTTGCACCACATCAGTAGATAGTGAAAGAAATAAAAGCTCCACACACCCTCCTCTCTTCCTGTTTAAGTGTCTCAGGAAGAATAAGACGATTGTCCTGGCTGGGGTGGGGTGGGGGTGGAGGGTCAAGATGGTCTAATTAATCAAAGTGAGAGTAAGGTTCGGAGTAATGCAATTACCTAAGTAATTGAAGCATTACCTCTTCGTCACCTCTCACTTTGCTTAATTATTTAATAAGACATAGCAAGCAGTCAGAAGACCAGTAAAAGGAATCTGTGCTTCAGCAAGAAAAGTTGCTTGATTCCAAACCAAAACAGTACATGATCTACATCCTTCCTAGAAGATAGACCTTTAGCACCAAAAATGAGTACCACCGCCATTTCCTACAGTACCCTGCAATGTCAAGAAAAAAGTAGAGGCGGTAGCCAAAGTTGCTACCCTACATATGTCCTTTAAAGAGGCTCCCTGAAACTCCACAAGGGACATAGACATTCGTCTGGTAGACCCTCCCCCCACCCCTGAAGGAAGCAGACACAGCCTGCAATGCAAAAGGAATCTCTCAGGGGAGACAGAAAGATCTAAAAGGAGGTCTGCCATTAATAAACCTCTAAAAATCTCTGTGCCAAACCATGTGCATCCTGCAAGTTCTCTCATTAAGATTTGGTGGAGACTTTCAATCCCAGGATAAACTCTGTCTAAACTCGTCCAACAGAAATACCATAATCTGGACCATATCTGCAAAAAGCAGATTGAATTTGTCTAGCGGCGTACCACATTTAAAGAAAGACAAAAGTTGATTGTAGGAGGCTAGAGTAGACCCTGAATAAGAGGTCAACCTATCTGACAAACGTATTCCTCTTAACCCCGTCCTCTCGGTCTCCAAGCCAGCAGCTGGAGCCTTATCAGAGTTGGGCTGGAGGAAAGGAAAAGAGAGACTAGGCAGAAGCACCAGGAGTGATCATTCTCTGCTGAATAACCAAGTCACATTCAGAAGGGACCAGGTCAAGCGGGCCAGGCATACGCAACTAGAATTACAGTTGATTTCTCAGTCTAGAGACTGAACAGAAACCTCAGGAGCAAAGGGAATGGATGAAAATTATAATAGAGACTTCTCAGCCAAGGGTATGACAGAGCATCTAGTGCACAAGCACCGTACTGCCCTCCACATGAACCCAAAAAAATACAGAAATCTTGTAGTCCATGATGAAGCAAAGAGATGCAGAACTGTGCCCCCCACCTCTGGAAGGACCTGCTGAGGTGGGGATTTCTCTTTTAAGCATATCTGCTAAAGAGTTTGCAGTCCTCTGTATGTAGAATGTCTCAAAAAGAGGTGACCCAGCTCAGAGCAAAAATACCTGATCTTGAGAGCTCTATAACCGAAGGAGATCTTGTTACCCCCCCCTGTCATTTATATAGGGCTGTGTGGTTTCTGGTAGGAGAGCCTCTGAGTCGGTCAGGAGAAGAAAAGTAGAGCAAGCCGAGCTGCTTTGCAAACCGAGCTGCCTTCAACTTCCCCAGTTGGACGACTCTGCCTGTTGAGAATTAGTCCAATGACCTTAATTTTGATGAGTCCTCAGAACTTCCCACTTCACATTCCCCGCAGCTGGTTCTGTAGACTAGATGGGTTAGCTACGTCCTTTCTCTGGGGTGGTGCGAGATCACGCATAGCTCTTACACATTGTCAGCGACCCCCATATGATGGGGGAATGGGAATGGCAAACCCCTTTCTATACTATTTGGCCACCCGTCTCCTGGTGATCTATGACTGGTTCAATGGCGGGTGGTCAGACCCGGTCTATCGGCTGGAACTAGAAAACCTCGTATTACCGCGGGTTCAAGCCATGCTAATTGGGGCACTAATCCCACACACTCTGCCAGCAGTCACCCGGACAACGCTCCTCGCATGGCTGTCTGCTCTGTGACACACTCAATGGGACAGCAAATTCACCTCGCAAACACCTCTCTGGCATGGCACCTGGCTGCGGGAGGTCGGGACATTGGCAGGTTTTCATAAGTTGGATCTGATCAGGTTCACTCGCCTGGGAGACATTTGGAAGGGCGAGCACTTGTCCTCCTTCCAAGAGCTGCAACAAACGTATTCCTTGCAGCCCAACCAGTTTTACAAGTACCTTCAATTGCGACACGCCCTCGCCCTCCACACCCCCAAACTCATGATAATCCCGGAATTCAGTCCAATGGAAGCTGAACTCCTCATGGGTAACCTGGCGTGGGGAGGGGTGTCCCAAATCTACAGCTCACTGATAAACAACACTCAATCCACTCTAGATTCCCTTAGGGCCCGTTGGGAGCATTGGGTTGGCCCCTTGGAGAGACGCACTTATGGCCCCCAGGACACTAGATATATCTGCCAGGCTCTGACTTATTCAAATCTACTACCTCCACTGCGTATACCTTACCACAGTGAGGCTGCATAAAGCGGACTTCCTCCCATCCCCAAAATGCCCCCGCTGTGAGATAGCACCAGCAGATTTCTTTCATATGGCCTGGTCATGCGTCCCCCTCTCCAGATATCGGAGGTCAGTGGCAGCTGAGCTGAATGATGTACTGGGTTGGGAGTTCCCCCTAAGTCCCCTCGCCCTCCTCCTCATAGTAATGGACGGGTTTGATGGCTCCCGTGCAGACAAGATATTCCTGGGAACAGCTGCACTGGTGGCCAAAAGAGACATCGAGGCGGCATGGAAAAACTCAGCAGCTCCCTCTCTCACAAAATGGAGCAGGGGGTGGACTGGTGTGCCAGCCAAGAAAAAGGTGTATATGAAGCACGAGGTTACTGGCCAAACATGGGTGTGTGTGGGGAAAATTGCTGGACCTGCCAGTCTGATCGAACATGGACCGAGATGGGGAGGGGACAGGGGACCAGCCCAGTCCACCTCAGAGCAGGCTCTGGAAGGAGATGGCTTTACGATTTTGCTGACATGAATATTATGACACAGTGATGCTTTGTTTATCGACTGTAAAACTTCAATAAAGTTGTTTTTAATCAACAAAAAAATTGATGAGGCCTCATCTAAACTCCCCCATCCCAGAAGATGTGACATTCGTTGACAGTATGATTGAATGCTGATGGTCTAAGTGAATTCTTTTTAGAAATTCCAAGGATTCTATCCACCAAGATAACTCAGTTCTCTTCCATGAGTCATCAGAATTAGGAGAAACAAGACCCGACAAGCAAGGAACCATGGCTCAGCATGTGTCGTATAATACTGTTCAGGTGAAGCCGGGCCCAAAGGGCCAAGAAGAATGTTGTGGGCAAAAAGCCCTGAAGAAGAAGCCCTGTAGCAATCTTTGGATTGACCTCAAGCAAAAACCCTGATCTATGGCTCTGGATCGTTAAGACTCTCCTGACTGGAAATGACACAATATAAAGAATGCTCCTGAATCAGAGCCTTCTAAAGTCTTGGCGCTGAGCTGACCCCCTCACAGTGCAGAAAGGCCAACAAAGAAATTGGCCATTGAAAAAACTTGTCGGTCTCATATTCGGTCAAAGAGCAACACCCAGAAATGAAAATCATGTGATGCCCCTGCACCCCAGAAATCTTTGATGTGGATCCATTATGGGATATGGAGGTAAGAAGTTTGGAGGTTGACTGTAAATACGGAACCTTCTCCAACATAAAGGGAGTGACTTAGGGCCCTATGTAGCAATATTAGGAATAGCAATTACCTAATTGCGCTTTTCTGAGAATTGCAATTAGGTAATTGCTATTCTTAATGTAGGAAACTCTATGAGTTTCATTTAGCGCTTCTCAAGGGGTTGCAAATCAACCTACCTAATGAATATTAATGAGGTAGGTCGCTATTTGCGACCCATTAGGAGTCGCTAAAATCAAGGGGATGGTGGCCTGCTGGGGTCAGCAGTACACCATGTCCGTGATTGCTTTTAAATAGAGCAATCTTTTTTTTTTTTTTAAATGCAGCCTGTTTTTCTTAAAGGAAAGCAGGGTGTGATTGCCTGCTATGAAAAAAAAATTTCACTACCATTCCCAAAGGGGAGGAGGTCCCTTGGTGACCCCTTTTCATTTGCGAATAAGTGACCACCTACTTGAAGTAGGTGGTAAAATGCAAATGTTTTGCAACCGCATTTCGGTCACAAAACATTCATATATACCGCTGAGATTTAGTATTAGGAAGGGGTGCCCTAAACACGCCCCTTTCTAATATCGACTTGCAAACCCATTTTGTGATTTGGAAACAGGTTACCAAATCGCAAAACAGAGGTTAGTACTACATTGGAAAAAACGTTTTTGCGTTCACAAACGTGTCAATTCTGTGGATCAGCTTGTTTGTGAACGCAAAATAGCTTCATGCATGTGGCCCTGACTGTAATATAAGCCTATTTAAGTGAATAGTCTTCAGTCCCAATTTCACTCCTCTGAGGATGAGAACTGGCCTGTATTCCCCTGACAACACACATATGAGGAATATAATCAAGTACAATCCCTCTTTGCTCTGGAGGTACAGGAACGACTGAGCTCTTGTCCCATAGAATCTGAATTCCATCATACCATAAGCTTCTCTCCTCGCTGAAATGGAAGAAACAGGCATAAGAAAGACAACAGAGGTGGGGACTGCTTCGAACCAGAGGCAATAGTCCCCCAAGGTTATGCTGAACACTCCTTATCCTATATGGGAAAGTTCCACGTGGGGTAAATACTCAAAGCCTATTTCCCTACTGGCTCTGAACCAACTGCAGCTAAATCGTAGACAGAAGTGTTTTAATAGTTTCCTCTCCTGTGACTTGGGTGACTTCTGGGATTAAAATACGTGGGCAATGTCTAATCTCTGCTGGAATAACATTCAGCGCCATAATATCAGGACTAAAAGGTGTTCCCTAGTATGACAAAAGATGCTTGTGAAGAATATATCCAGCTGCTCCCCAAACAACTTCCTTCCCTCGAAAGGTATCAATGACTAACACCTTCCCCAATGTCTGCTTCTATTCCCTTATGCACAGGAATCTACGTGCTTTCTCAAACTGTATGATGTCTTGCTGGAGTCTCCGCACTCTAGAGACCCTTGCTGGCATGCCCTGGGACACAAGAAAAACAGAATGAGAGGACAATAGAAGGAGACTGGCCTCATTAAGTAATTAAGTAAATCAAAAGGCAGTGACGGCTGCCATGTACCTAAGGCGGTGAAGCAGGTGAGGGGGATGCAAAAAAATAAAATTAAAATAAAACACTTTGCTCTTTCACTAGTCGTCTCTTTTCCGTGGGACCCAGCCAACTCCCCTAACCAATTCGGGTGTTGCTCCCACCAGCAGGAGAGCAGAGCCAGAATTTGTTGGCGCGGCCTACTCAGCGCTCTCAAGAGCACTGGAGGCCTGCGCTTTCTCTAACCCAGCTGTCTAACATAGATTGGTTAGAGAAGTTTAAAATGCGCATGTCTGGCTGTCTGTTGCAAGATGGCAGGCCAAAAAGACAGCACATTTAAAAGCGCACCGCTTCCTGCTGCCTCTTGGCAGCACTGGCCTGTCCCATCTTGTCACTCAGTTCAGGGCTGATCAGTTGCTGAAAAATAAAATGGTAATGAATAAACTTTACTTCCATTTTATTTTTCATCTCCGGTCCGTGGGGTGAAGCTCCTCCGCTCAAACAGAGGAGCTGCCTCTGGCGAAAAGTAGCAAGGAAGTCATTTCTTTTACAGAAATCTATGTCATAGAAATGTTTACTCAAACTATTGATCAAGGACATACTTACAAGCAACTTGGAGTTGAGTACAAAGAACATTGTTTGGCCTCTCGTTCCATCTTCTATCCGTAAACAGTGTATAGGTAGATAGAAGTAAAGGTGACAGGCACAGTGCTTTGGAATCTAATACATCTAGCCAATTCAGCTTCTAGCCTTAGACAATAAAGGGCTAGATATGGGGACCCTGTTCAGAACATTGCTTCAGCATCTATTACTATAGGAAGTAGACGAGTAGACAAGGAACAACGTTTGATTACCTGTTTTGGATTTTTTTCCGTAGATGATGTTAGGTTTTATTTGAGGAACAATATGTGGGAAATTGATTCCTAGATTGAAGTCGATTTGGGCATAAGAGACTAGCTAACTATGTAGCGTTGGACATGAGGGACAGTGCATGAATACATTCTTCAGAAAGTATTCATAGACAACGAGAATTTAAGTTTGAAGATCAATTTCTTTTCACTTCTATCCAAAGACAATGTAATGGTGGATATGAAAATCTGTGTTTGGAGAATTGCTTCGGAATTTCTAGTCAAGGACGAAGCGGAGGCAACTAAAATGAAAAACCTAAGCCCAATTGCTTAGCTGCTCTCTAGAAACAATGCGGAGCTGGCTAAGAACAGAGAGTGACCAATTTAGAATCTATTCATAGACTAGGTCAAGCTGGGCAAGATGAAAATGTTTGGCCGTGTCTTTCAGCTTCTATTCTTAGTCAATATGAAATTGGATCTGAGAAACACTGGTTGGCCAATTGTTACACAATCTATTCCTAAATAAGGTGGAGTTCGTTGAGAATAACCATGTTTGGCTAACAAAAAAAAACAGAGAACAATATTTGAACAGTTGTTTAGGAATCTATTTATGGATTAAGAGATCTGAGTACGCTGGATAACGTTTGGCTTTTCCCTACTTCTGTCCACAGATGATGTACAGTTGGATATGAAGAATAGTCGGATCAACTTTTTTTAATCTGTTCGTATTTGTACATCTCAGACTAGTTTTTCATTTTGATCCTTGTGAAATCCTGGGTCGGTTGGATTCGATTGAAGTATTATCACTTTGAGTTCAATATCTCTCACAGAAGCAGGTCCAGCTGAACTCTACGCTCATGGAGGTTCCACCTAGGTCGATTATTTTTACCAATCTTGGTGACAAAGACCACTATGCATTTTAGTGAAGATTTTGTCGCATTACCAAAGAGTTATCACGCAAGAGGATATTGCTATAAACAGGGATACTTTTACCACCAGGGCACACATTTGATCTCACAAAATCCTTGCAAAATGAGTGAATGGTGAGCAAAGGGGAAAAGAGTTTATTTCCTGGTTCTTACACCGGTAGAGACCTTGCAGCATGGATCACGAAACCTTACTGTCTCCGGCGGACGGTTCATCCGAGGGTGAGATACCACCCTTCACAATTTATTTGTTGGATGAGGGACAATTCCCCTTTAGAATAATAACATTTTTAATCAGGAAGATATATCTTTTTCTACCACTGCATCAGGTTTCCTCTGCCACATTAACCCTCTCGTTTCCAAGCCGCGTTACCCACTCAGCTTCTTCCTCCTCCTACACTCTTTCAGCACGTCCAGTGCCAGCAAAGGTTTCAGTGGGAATTGGATGCCAGAGGTGATCCCATTCTTTTAATCGAAAGATGCAGAATGTTTACCGCTTGCATCCATCATCTCAAGGTCACCTGGCTCACCCTCTCATTCGCAGTCTGAGCCTGACCACTTCTGCGGCCTTTGTCGTGAGGAATTAAGAGTCTTTCTGGCTCCCCTCAAGTCTTCTGTCGTTCAGCGCTGCCAAGATCCTGCTTTGTACATTCTTGCCAAGAAGCAGAGCGTTATTATCCCCCTGGCTTCAAATTTACCTCTTTGTGTTCGAGGGCCGCCAGCAGGGAGCCCTTGACATGCCCTGGTCCGGCCTGCTCGCTTGTACAGGTTGATGGCTTGTAATGGGCATGTTTTAGCCCCAGTGGAGCAGTGATATACTGCGGAATGGAGCAGGTGCATTGGATGATATTAGAAGAGCTGGAGAAGAATTCTGCGTGACTGAGATGGACAGAGACTCTGAGGGAAAGGAGGCAGCAGTGGGAGGGAGTGGACTCTTTTTTTAGCAGTGGCGCCTAGTGTCAAAGCGCAATATTGCCTTGGCGGAGAGAACCTGGTAAGAGCAGCCACTAGTGCAGCAGTGACTCCATGTGTCCAGTCACTGCATAACATTGGCCGACGTCATGATGGTACATACACTAGTGCAGTAGCGACACCTAAAGGACAGTTACAGTATAGCACTGCCTGAGGGTCTAACGTAGGCACATGCCAGGGTACCAGTAATTCAACTAGAAACTCCTGTGGTTGGTATGCAACAAGACAGTGCTACAATACAAGGTTCGTGAACTGGCCATGATTATGAGGGGAGTTCGGTTTTCTGACTGCTATGCAACCCCCTGTATGCATGGAGGCTGGAAATTAGAGTTGTGTGGCGTATACCATACCTACCTTGTAGTTACCAAGTGTGATAAAATGTGCACCCCACCCTTTATTAAGCCTTTCCGAAATCAACAGGGAAAAAGAGTACAGTATTCACTATGACATGCAGATTCTGGTGGTGTAAACACCAACATCTGCATGTTATGCACCAAAATCTTAGAATCTGTTCAATTTATCGCCCCATATAAATTCCAAACTGTGGGGAGTCAGATTTTATGGGTTGCGAGATATAGCTTCTAGCTCTCTGTGGCACTTGTAATCAGGGCCTTAGTTTGTGAACGGGTTAACGAACCCAACAGTTGACTTAACGTTATAAAATTCTATTGTGCATATTTTAAAAAAACGCTCATATCATATCCAAACCGGATAACAAAAAGCATACAAAATATAATGCTCTCATAATGTAAAAACACAATACAAGAAAAATCCCACACCAACTGGGAAAAAACTGAGTAACATGTAATAAATTATTTGAGAACAAAACAGCAAAAATCTAATCAGTAGAATCAGAGATATGCAATGTTAAATATTTAAGTGAAAATAGTGCCTAAAGGCACAGATTTCCAACTGTGGTTATCTGGTTCCACCTGAGTGGGACAAAGTCACAAGCTCGATGTGACCGTGATGGAGAGCAGGCCAGATACAGGGACCAAGTTTGGCTTTCTGAAAAAAGTACTGTAAATCCTGGTTGCGGAGGGTTGTGAGATCCCATGTCGAGGATGCGTTGCACAGCAGTGGTTCTGAGGAGGCTGTGGGGCTGCGAATCGGAGTCCTGCATCATCGTTGAGGATGCTGTCGACGAGAGGCTTGCATTGCGAAGTCCTGCATCAAAGGATGCGTTGCACAGCTGCGGTACCGTGGAAGTTGCAGGGCTGCGATGCGAAGTTCTGCGTAGTTGTCAAATCATCAAGGGTGCCATCAACGAGGGCTTTGTGAAGTGAATGCCTACATCGAGGATGTGTTTCACAGTGGTGCTTCTGAGGAAGTTGCAAGCTGCGATTCGAGGTCCTGTGTCAGGGATGCGTCATACAACAGCGGTTCTGATGCAGCTGCAAGCAATGTGTTGTGCTGCTTCTGTTATGCTCATAGGACCACAGCTTGACTGGCAGAACAACTCCGGGCCTGCTTCCATGGGTCCTGTACTGAGGGGCACCACTTGGGGGTAGGACTCACAGCAAACAGAGCCTAGGTGCTGGAATCACGGTGGTTGGAGTCTTTTCTATCCCTGAGTCTCTAATTAATCCTTGAAGTTACTCTAGTGGTCCTGGGTTCAAGATGCAGGTCCAAACCTTTTCACTCAGGCAGCAGGGCAGGGGGGCAACAGAGTAGCAGCCCTTCTTGCAGATCAGCACAGCAGTCCTTCTGGGGTTTCTACAGGTCTAGAGGTGAACTGAACATTTGGGTTTGAGGGTCCAATATTTACACCTAGTGACAGCTTTAAAGTAGGAGACGTTTTTCAAGGTCCCCCCCCCCCCCCCCCCCACCCCCGGAGGTCTTGGAATTTCCTGCCTCCCTGTCCCGGCCCCAACTTGTCTAGGGGGCAAAAGAGATTAGTCTCAAACCCTTTGTGAGCATGCGCTGGCAAAGGATTTTTGATGAACGAGTGTGGCAGGTGACAGCTCCTCCCACCTATCAAGTCAGAGATGGCGAGATGGCCCATCCTGCTAACATCTATTCCTCCTATGTATCACCGTCTGGGAGCAATACACAAAGATCAACCGCCAGCTATGCTTTGTCGTGCAACCTACGATACAGGCTGCAGGCACCAAATGGTTAGGATGAGAAAATGCCAACTTTCTCAAAGTATTGCATTATTGGGCAACACGATATACCATGTGGGCTTGGGTAACACAATATTTTGTCTGGTAAAGGTGCCTCCAAGGAATTATGTGTAAATCACCATGCTCGGATGCTGAACTTAGATGGCATTGCACATTAATACGAACGCCACAACCGTATTAAACATTGGAGATGCTTTTCCTTTCTGTGCTTCATTTCAAGGTATGCTGACAATTCACAGCAAATTGGTGGCCCAATTCCAATACTTATTTTGGACCAATTATTTGAAAAGGGTCCTCTTTCTACATAAGAATGGTTCTGTCCTGAAAATGGTCCTTCAATCAATCAATCAATCAATCATAGCACTTGTAAAGCGCGCTACTCACCCGTGAGGGTCTCAAGGCGCTATGGAGGGAGGGAGGTGCTGCTACTGCTCGAACAGCCAGGTCTTAAGGTGTCTCCTGAAGGTAAGGTGGTCCTGGGTCAGTCGAAGTTAGATGGGGAGGGAGTTCCAGGACTTGGCGGCCAGGTAGGAGAACGATCTTCCTCCGGTGGTAGTTCCGCAAATCCGTGGGATGGTGGCGAGGGCGAGGCTGGCAGAGCAGAGCTGGCGGAATGGAGTGTAGAACGTGAGGCATTTGTTGAGGTAGTCGGGGCCTATGTCGTGGAGAACCTTGTGTGTGTGGGTGAGGAGCCTGAACGTGATTCTCTTGCTGACTGGAAGCCAGTGCAGGTCTCTCAGTTGGGCGGATATGTGGATGTGACGAGGGAAGTCAAGGATGAGGCTAGCGGAGGCGTTCTGTGTGTGCTGGAGTCTTCTCTGAAGTTTTAGATGTATAACACAACAAGACTGAAACGTCGACCAGCATACCCATTTTCATCGATGAAACAATATCACTGTATACAAATGTTTTACTTAATGTAAAGAAAAAAGTATTTTTGTAAATGACTATCAGAAATGAGTAATCTACTTAAGTGACAAATAGATATTTTTTCATTTAAAGATTGTTAATCTCTCTCACTTTTGTATCCGTGAATCCTGTTTTGCACCCTTTAATCTGATATATTGGATTATACATTTCTACAAAAAATACACCTGTTCTCTTTCTTTGGTCCATTTATTCTTTATTACATAAATTGATTTATAAAATTCATGTGTTTGAGGCCACTGTTTTGGGCACTCATAAATGATATTGTTGCAGTACTGTTTTTATACATCAAATTAAAATCCCTTGTAGGCACCTTTACCAGACAAAAAAACTTTCTAAAAGTAGCATTTTCAGAATTGTGACTTAAAATCATCTAATTTTTTCCACTAAAGAAGGGTTTAAGTTATTATTCTTTAGACATTACAATTTACATTCCCATCTGCTCCTAGACTCGACATTCCTATCTGCTACTAATTGAAATTTAGCTCCTATTAAAGGTGATAAGATAACCCAATCCTATTCTACTGGAGGGTTCACTTAGGAGTTTTTCACTACCTAAAAGTACATGTTCAATTGTTTTAATACACTGCACACTGCCCAGTGGGCCCCTAAGGGCATACCCTATGGGTGACTTATATGTATTAAAATGGAGTGTTTACGCCAGGCAAAAGGTATATTTTGCAAGGTTGAAATGGCCGTTTAAAACTGCACACAGAGGCTGAAATGGTAAGCCTGAGACAGGTTTGAAAGGGCTACTTAAGTGGGTGGCACAATCAGTGCTGCAGGCCCAACAGTAGCATTTAATTTACAGGCCCTGGGTACATGTAGTACTACGTTACAAGGGACTTATAAGTAAACTAAATGTGTCAATTGGGTGTAAGCCAATTTTACTATGTTTAACAGAGAGAGCTCAAGCACTTTAGCACTGGTTACCACTAGGAATGTCCACAGAGTCCTAAAGGAAAACAAAAACAGGTTAAAAAAACAGGAGAGTGATGGCAAAAAGTTTGGAGATGACCCTCTAGAAAAGGCCAAGTCCTACCGCTTCTGAATGGGAAACACCTGTTTTGGACCCATTTTGATCCTCATTGATCGAACTGCAGAACACTATGCATTTTCAAAGTTACACAAATGTGGTTTTTTTGCCAGCTTCTATGCTCATGTTATCAGCAATAATAAAATTACTTCGACACATGCACACATACACACACACACACACAAAAATTCATACATACAATTGCCGAGAAGGTTAATGCACCTGTTGCAGAGATCCATGTGTAATTTTACAGTCAAGGGTCAATTATTCCAATCCCTCTACTCTTCAAAGGTTGAGACAAACATTGGCAATAACAATAGGTCTGGCTTTAAAGGAATGTTGTATGGTAATGTGAAGCATTAAAAGTAAGTAGTATGAGAATGGATCTGTATTTAATCGAAAGTAAAGAACTGATGATAATATTGGTGTAGGTTTAAAGATCAGGTGGCAGATGAACTGTCAGGTATATGCCACTCCTTTTTTTGATTCACACGAATCCAGTGTGTGCATGGGGGCCTAGGCCTACCTTTACCCTGTTACGGGTTACACATGTGTAGCAAACCATGCTTTGTAGTGAGTGAAGTCTCACCAAGCCATTATACCTGTGACATGTGAGTGGGTACCTCCTGGCGCCATCACCTAAATGTGCCACTGCTCATGATGAACCTGAAATTCTTCTCTCAAGATCCAGTGCCCTGGAGTATGTGTTTGTATGCTAGTTGGTGGTGTTCAGTACATGGGTCCATTAGTGGCACGACCTGTGGGTTCCATTTTGGAAGCCCTTAGACCCTGGGTACTCACAAACTTTCTCTCGGGGGCCAAATTTACAGTGTGGTTTATGTCCGAGGGCCGCACCGGTGGGGGCGGGGTCAGTGGGGGAAGGGGCAGGGCTAGAGCAACAACAAAAAAAAGGTGACCATGAGGTTGATCACAGGTCCCTGCAGCGGGCGCCTTCGTCCACTGAGCCACCAGACCGGCATACACACATCTCTCTCTCTCTCTCTCTCTCTCTCTCTCTCTCTCTCTCTCTCTCTCTCTCTCTCTCTCTCTCATTCTTTCTCTCTCTCCCTCAATCTCTCTCCCTCCTCTCCCTCTCTCTCCATCTGTCTCTCTCACTCTGACTGTCTCACTCCCTCTCTCCCTCTGTCTCACTCCCTCTCTCCCTCTGTCTCACTCCCTCTCTCCCTCTGTCTCGCTCACTCCCTCTCTCCCTCTGTCTCGCTCACTCCCTCTCTCCCTCTGTCTCACTCACTCCGACTGTCTCACTCCCCCTCTCCCTCTGTCTCACTCACTCTGAATGTCTCACTCTCTATGTCTCCCTCTCCATCTCTGTCTCCCTCTCCATCTGTCTCCCTCTCCATCACTCTATTTCCCTCTCCCTCAGTTTCCCTCTCCCTCACTCTGTTTCCCTCTCCCTCAGTTTCCCTCTCCCTCACTCTGTTTCCCTCTCCCTCACTCTGTTTCCCTCTCTCTCACTCTGTTTCCCTCTCTCTCACTCTGTTTCCCTCTCTCTCACTCTGTTTCCCTCTCCCTCACTCTGTTTCCCTCTCCCTCAGTTTCCCTCTCCCTCACTCTGTTTCCCTCTCCCTCCCTCCGTCTCCCTCTCTCCTTCCTTCCCTCTGTCTCCCTCTACTTCCCTTTCCCTCCTTCCCTTTCCCTCATTCCCTCAGTCTCCCTCTCTCTCCCTCACTCTGTCTCCCTCCCTCACTCTGTCTCCCTCACTCTCTCACTCTCTCCTTCCGTCATTCTCTCACTCCTTCACTCACTCTCTCCTTCCCTCACTCTCTCCTTCCCTTACTCTCCCTCATTCACTCTTCCTCCTTCACTCTCCCTCCTTCACTCTCCCTCCCTCACTCTCCTTCCCTCGCTCTCTCCTTCCCTCACTCTCCTTCCCTCTCCCTCCCTCACTCTCCCTCCCTCTCTCCTTCCCTCACTCTCTCCTTCCCTCACTCTCTCCTTCCCTCACTCACTCTCTCCTTCCCTCGCTCTCTCCTTCCCTCGCTCTCCCTCACCCTCCCTCTCCCTCTCCTCGCCCTCACTCTCTCCTTCCCTCACTTTCTCCTCCCTCACTCTCCCTCCGTCACTCTCCCTCCCTCACTCTCCCTCCCTCACTCTCCTTCCCTCGCTCTCTCCTTCCGTCGTTCTCTCCTTCCTCCCCCTCCTTCCCTCTCCCTCCTTCCCTCTCCTTCCCTCGCTTTCTCCTTCCCTCACTCTCTCCTTCCCTCACTCTCCCTCTCTCACTCTCCCCTTCCCTAGCTCTCTACTTCCCTCACTCTCCTTCCCTCACTCTCCTTCCCTCTCCCTCCCTCACTCTCCCTCACTCTCTCCTTCCCTCACTCTCTCCTTCTCCCTCTCTCTCCCTCCCTCGCTCTCTCCCTCCCTCGCTCTCGCTCTCTCCCTCCCTCACTCTCTCCCTCCCTCGCTCTCTCCCTCCCTCGCTCTCTCCTTCCCTCACTCCCTCCTTCCCTCGCTCTCCCTCCCTCTCCCTCGCCCTCCCTCTCCCTCGCCCTCCCTCTCTTCTCACCCTCACTCTCTCCTTCCCTCACTCACTCTCCCTCCCTCACTCACTCTCCCTCCCTCACTCACTCTCCCTCCCTCACTCACTCTCCCTCCCTCACTCACTCTCCCTCCCTCACTCACTCTCCCTCCCTCACTCACTCTCCTTCCCTCACTCTCCCTCCCTCACTCTCCTTGCCCTACCTCGCTCTCACTCTCCCTCGCCCTCATTCTCCTGCCCTCACTCTCCTGCCATCACTCTCCCTCGCCCTCACTCTTCTTCCCTCCCTCTCCCTGTCTCTCGCCGTCCCTTTCCCTCCCTGTCTCCCTCCCTCCACCTTGCCCACGTGTGCCCGGGCTGAGACAGCTTCTGGGCAGGCACACACACAAACGCAGCCTCACCGGAGCACTTCACGGGTCTTCAAAAGACCATTCGTTTGTTAATGAGGCTTTGTCACCTCTTAGCCCCCCTGCAGCCCCACTCGGACTACGAAGGGAATCGCCCGGCCCCCAGAGAGCAGCAGTCTGAGTCGCGCTGCCGCAGGGGTGTTTGCTGACACTGTAAAAAACATTTTTTTAAACAGGGCTACATGTCTGCAAGGTCCGCGGGCCGCCAGGGAAGGCTTGCCGGCCGCTGACGGCCCGCGGGCCGTACTATGAGTACCCGTGCCTTAGACTGTTCCTGTGCACAAGTTGGAGGCCAGGATGCTTGCCCAGAGAGTGGAAGTGTATTGTTGACATTCCCGAAACTGGGAGTAGGGAACCCAGGCACCCAAGTGAGGAAAGCAGAACATTCCTTCCCCATAGAAATTCAACTAGGCTCATTCTTATACAGAAGGCTGCTGATTAATCTTCCTGGAACTACCATTGGTAGTTAGCAGGGTTAAAGGGTGGGACTATATTATCTATTGTCAGGTGTGAAAGGTCCTTAGAAGGGGAGCAGCTCTTTGTCTCTCTTCCTGGTCCCTACCAGATTGATAGGGAGCAGACTGCTCAAACCTTTTTGTGCCTTGTAGTTCTGTGAGTTTGTGGGTCTGGCTCGGTGGTTCCGAACCCGTTCAATAAAGGTCGTCGGAAATAGACGATTTTGGTGTCAGCAGACCGCAAATCACGAGTGTAGTGTGTACGAGTGTTTTCGCATAAATCGATCAATGAGAACACTATGTATTCATGTATTTCGTTTGAACCTTCGGGTTCCATTTTGCGTACGGCAGCCATTTTGTGTGGTTGCCCTCACATAGGCCGATGACTGCGGCCGAACGAGTCTTTGGGACACGTACACCTTAGCTGACTTTTGGGTGACCTGGCCGAACTGACTCCTTGCCCGAGGCTGACCTCGCTGAGCCAGTTCCTTGTTAAGCAGCTGGTCAGATAAAGATCAAAGAGCAGGACATGCTAGAGTTTACGGTACACTGCACCCACCTTTCTATCTCACTTCCAATCTGTTTCTGTTCCTTCCTTTACGACATCATCACTGATTTGGGTTGAGGTTTTTATGATGGGTTTGTCCGGCCTGAGCGAACAAGAATATTGGAATGTGCTTGGTCATTTCTTGTGGGCTGGACAACGGAAAGTGGGATTGTCGTCATACGCTACTTTTAAATTGTCACATTTCTATTGGTCAGTTTGTATGAACTAAATGTTAATTTGGAATGTTGCCTGAGGCTTGATTTTTGGCATAAAAGACCATGCTCCGCTCATTGAATGTGTGCAGTCTCTAGCAAACCACCCGTGTGTGCTTCGTAGACCTCTGTTCCTGGTTGCAGTCAATAAACTTTGGTCATTGACGTCATCAAGAAGTGTCCCGTGTCTCTGTTTGCCAAGACAGGGGAACTCGAAGGCATCAGGCGTTTTCCCTGACGCCGCTGGGTTCTAAAACCCGGTCCTTCAGCCTCTCTTGTGGGTGCTTCAGCCTGGAGATAGCCCAGCAGTGAGGAACATCACTCAAGATAAAGGATGAGTCTGGAAGGCAGCCTGTGAAGGGCACATGAAAAGGGAACTGACCCAAACCACTTCTTAAAATGTAGACTGGGAATCCACATACCCTGTCTTCCAACTCTGCATAAAAACAGAAGCAGATGACCCATGTGTTGTTCCAGTTCCAACTTCTCTTCAACCAAGGAGGGAATGGCTACTCCACAGAGTACGTAGAGGACCACTGTGCAACCAAGGGCTGGTGTTTGCCAGACAACCGGCTCACCAAAGGTGACAAAACATCACTTGGAGTTCAACCAGAATGAATAATTGCTGGCATGTCATGGGACCCCCATGAGCCCTGCCTTTCTAAGAGGGAAGGAAAACACCAACCCTGCCAGAGGAGTGGGCCATTGGAAGGGGCTTGGTGCAGGGGTTATTTAACAAAGGCTCGCAACCTGAGTGATCAATGCAGTTAAGAGCGCCAATTGATCTGAGCAGCTTCGCTCGTGGCACTGCTTAAGAGTGCCGGGTGGCATCAGTGTACTAGCCCTGTTATTGACACCATGGCGCTGGAGCTTGAGTACCCGATTAGGTGGCCTGGCTGAAGCAGGGATAGGTATCTGCCTGTAGCACCCAGTGTGTGCCTGGTTAACGTGCACAGTGTAACAGTGGCGCTACTAGTTCATGCTGAGCAGTCCCAATTGTCCCAATGAAGTAAAGATTGCAATCCAGAGGTCCTGAGGTCCCCGGCCATGTTACTACCTCTAAGAGTAGAGAACCCAGCACTAATCCAGACACGCCCAGTACGAGGCCCACTCTATAGATACAAGGCCAGCACCTAGGTCACTAGGGGCTAGATGTAGGTAAATAGTATTTACCGATTCGAAAATACTGAATTTTAACGATTCGGTATTTTCGAATCGGTAAATGCTATGTAGCTAAAAATTCGTTAAAAATTACTGACCTGGAGGCCCATAGGAATGAATGTCAATTACCGAATCGGTAAATACCGATTTGTCAAAATAGGGAAGAAGTCAAGGGTGGCAGGGTTTCACATTGACACCCTGTTGCACCCCTGAATAGTGCTTGTGTGCACATGTGGCACACATACATGCCCTAAGGGCATGTATGTCTGCCACATGGCACTGGTGTAAATGCACAGATTTGCATTTACAGAGGTATTCGTTATTTACACCAACTAATAGTTAGTGGTAAATAACAAATCCTTAAAGCACAGAAGCACTCTTCAAAGTGCTTCCTACATGTCATTTACAGATTCAGTAAATACCGAATCGGTAAATGATGATTCGGTAAATACCGAATCGGTAATTACCGAATCTGTAAATTGGCCACCTACATCAGAAAAGCCTATGATCGGTCAGTAACGGCCGAAATTCGTTAATTTCGGTCGTTACCGACCGGTAATAGCCTTCCTACATCTGGCCTTAGGTGTTGAAGATATAGCCTGGCAACTGTGATGCCGAAGGCCTTAGTGTCTGATTGATGCACTACCACCGTGACCCAGGAGGTTGCCTGGAAGTGTCATTGTCTCCAGAGCCCCGCACCAGGAGAAGAGGACTGACAACTGCCTCCAGTGGGGGACGCCCCAGTGTGGCCAACCAAACACTCACTGGAGTGAAGGTACCAGACCAGCAGAATGCTCAATGCCAGCCCACGTCAAGTGATCATCGAAGCCCAGAAGAGGGCCAAAGCCAGAAGCTCCTGCCTCTGCTGTTGTCTCTCCGATACTTGCCATGCCACTGGCAGCTGTTTGCCTCCAGTGGGACTGTTGCATGCTATGCTATGCGGGAACGTTCCAACCACTGCCAGTGAACCCGTCACTGTGGGAGGGTTCAGCAAAGGCCCCTGAGTTGAGCCTTGGACTGGTAATAGACTCAAAGGGGCCTGGAAGCCTTGAGTTTGTCTGCTGAGGGAAGTGGCGGGGGAGCCACGCCTTAGTTATGGCTCTGGTAAAAGTCCAGGGAGGCCACGGGGTGCTCATAATGTGGCCCTCCCCAGTTTAATCCTAAATATTAACCTTAACTTAACCTTAAATCAAATACTGATTATTACTTTAAGCCTAACCCTAGTCTTAAACTTCATCATAAACTTTATCCTAATCCTGAGGTTAAATATAGGCCTAAACTCAACCCTAGCCCTTCTATAAAGTTTCTGCTAGCCCTAAATCTAAACCTAATCCTAAACTTTAAGACTAATCACAAAACCGTACCCAAACCATTTGCTTAATCTAACGCTAAAACATAACCCTAAGCCAGTCAGGAGTGATTTATTCGGTAGTCATAAAAATCATAAAAGTGCACATTAAATACACCACATAAAAAAACAACCCAAGATAAAAATGTCCTAAAATCCATATACAATCACATTTCATACAGCAATTAGTTCATCATTACATTTCTAAGTCTCGCAGCAACTGCTAAAGAACTATCACCAAGAAGTACAAGATATAAGATTACATTTCATCACCCGTTAAGCTTTTAGATCTAATTGCAGCTGCTAAAAAGCTAGCCACATGAAACACAATGCCATCAGATAACACTTGTAAAAGCAAGAGAGCTGGACGCGCTTGTTTGAATTCACAGCACTTTTAAGTAAGCCTTTCTATGAATTTCATAAAACTTAAAAAACAGGGTAAGATGCAGGGTGTCTTGCGGAGACACCTGGTCACAGCCGAATGATGCAAAGCTTGAAAGCCCATGCGAACACAGAGGGAAGGCAAGTAGGTGGGGCAACATATTAAACATGAATCTAGTGAGCAGAAAACGGACGGTGGTGACAGTGGTGAGGTAGGGTTCTTTAAGGGGTTGGGTTTTCAATAACAAATGCCTCTGTCCAAAACCTTGTAAAGAGCCACAGATTCTCTCTCTTATTGTCTAAATTTTAAAACGTTGACTTAAATCCAACCTCGATCTGCCTTCATGATTTTATTGGGGCAAGAAAATAAGTGACCCCTTTCTAAATCAGTTGATGAGGTCTTAACTTACCTAAACCATGGGATATGCAGGGCAAAGTTAAGGAATAAACAATCAAGCAAGCAAAATTGCTCTATTTATCTGGGTTCCCTTAGTTCATATATCAAGCCAGCACAAGAGGGGGCCAAGAGAAATAATATCCTAAAGAAAACTGACCCCCAGTTCTTCATGAACTAGGTATGAGGGGGTACTCTGGGGGACACAGAGGAGGTGTCTCAAGAATTTATTCTCTGCCACTTGTAGGGAATCATGCTTAATATAGCCCCGGACTGCACTCCCCTAAATGGCCTTGGAAACAGTTTTGGCATGATAAACTTGCAAATGGGCTCTAATCGTTTTTTACCCATTCTAGTGGCATAATTCTAGACAGCAGTGTTGCTCCTATCAAAGTGAGACAACTTCTCATTGAACAAGGAGCTCCAGCATAGTTTGGCATCAAACAGTACCCCCAGATATGGCAAACTGTTGACATGTGTAAGCTGAAACGGGTCGATCTTAAAGGGTAATGTCTTTGTGTTTTTTGGGCCGATGACCATGACTTGAGATTTACTTATATTGATACTGAGGTCTAACTCTTCCATAAATTCCACAAACGCATGTATAGGGGCTTGTAGGCCCCTGGCCTCTTTAGCCATGACCACGGCATCATCCGCATATGGCAAGACAGGTAAAGATCTGCCTTTAACTTGCAAACAATCTACACCCACCTCTACCAATATCTGTTCAAGTTTGTTGATGTACAATATATAAAAAGAAAAGGGGCAAAATGCACCTCTGCCTAACCTCTTGCCCTGTTCTAAAACTATCTATGCAGAGTGAATCAGAGGTATATCTCACTGACGCCACAGTATGAAGGTGGAGGTCCCTCAAAAAGTAACTATATTCTGGTCAACACCCATATCCAAAATATTTCTCCAGAGCTTTTCTCAATTAACCCGATCAATCAAAAGCTGAGGTTAACTCTATAAAGGCCAACATAATGGATCCCCTCCGGACCACAATGTATTTGTTTAAGACTAGATATAAATTCAGATATTAGACACTTGTAGACCTCCTTGGTCTGAGCCCATATTTGAGAACTAAGAGTATATTGTTATCATGGGAACAAGTTATCAATCCATCTAGCCGGGCCCTGCTGAGTACTTTAACAATAGGGTCAAGTAAGGAGATAGGCCTATAACACAAGGGGCTATCCTTTTCCCCTTTTTTAAACAATGGGAAAATGATGGCAGAGTTCAAAACATTCATTAAAACGGGGCCCAAGTGTCAATGTCGTCCTGGTAAACATCCAGGGAAATACCTTCCGGACCTGGCTCCTTGTTATTGGAAACTCCAAGAATTCCCTTTTTCACTTCAGCCAGGGTAAATACAAGATGGGATGTTCCTTCAAGAGGACGTTCAAACTCCCCATTAGTACTATACTTCCCATTGTCCACTTTCTACGAGTGGGCAATCTAGGTTTCTTCCTCAATATGATGCACAAGGGACAGGACATCAGCCTGCGTGAAAAAAGGTTGGTTTATAGTGTCTGAAAATTTGGCACTATTCTTCAAACAGCCAGAGCCAAATTTGTCCCTTAATTGTTTGTCTTCTCACTACATCTTCATAATCACGCCTAAGTTGTATCATCATAGAAGTGTCCATGGGGGTAGCTTTGAGGGCTGTTTTTAGGTCTCTCAATGTTTGTGAACAAACCCCATCAAACCATTTAGGGCCAACAGAGACTCTTGTGCCCACAGGGTGTCTGAGGGACGCAGAAATTACTCCTGCAATATGGGAGAAGGAACCAAGGATCTGAAGTGCACCAGAAGGACCACTAGTACAAACCGTAAGTCTGTTAATACACTTGGTGACAAGGTCATGTCTAAAACTTGCAGGTAAAATCTGCAATCAACATATCATCATCATCATCATTGTTACTTTATTTGTATCACAAAGGATCATAAAAGTACATAGCACATACATTATACAGTAGAAAGAAGTAAATGGGTGGAAATAAATAAATAAGGTAATCAGGGCTTTAAGTGGGATGAAAAAACTGGGGGTGCCTCTCAAAGGGGCGTGGCCAGTGTGGTTAGGGGTGTGGCTTTAAAACACTTATGCTCAAAATCTGTGTTTAGCATAGTGTGCCGCCCGACTTGTATTTTGCTGTTTCTGTCATTGCATCCAGATATGTGATGCAACAAGTAACATCATACCTACAACAAGTAAGGACTATTGGCTTTGGCAATGGTTATTAGTTGAATCAATCAAGATAAGATCATAAGATAAATAAGCTGCATCTATGGCTTGTTACATATAATATTGAAAAAGCTTCCAATTAAAGCCCTGGTGATCCTACCACAATGTTGCTGCTTTTGCGTTTTAGAAAGAGAAGGGAAATCCCGAAAGAAAATGACTCTTTAAAGGATTTCCCTTCCCCCATAACGCTCACCTGGCATGACATCATGAACGTAACTTCTCCACTAGTGAGAAGTGAGCAGTGTGGGCAGAGCACATGACGTGCCTGCTGTCTCGAAACGGGTCTCTATCGGGCTGTTTTGCGCCCTGGCACTTTTTTTCCGGACTGCAGTGACCGCAAACTGCTGTCACTGCAGTCCGAAAAAAAACAGACCGCACTTGCCAGGGCTCAAAACAGAGCCCGATCGAGACCCATTTCGAGCCCCCCTTAAAAAAAACTGCCAGTGCTCAGACACATTAAGACCTGGCCCACTTAAAGCCCTGAAGGTAATCTTATATAAAAATTGATATAAAATCACATGAATTAAAAAACAAGATACACCATAAAGTGCTTTTCGTGCGCTAAACCCACAGTATGTCAAGATTTTTAGACAAATCAAATGTCGTCTCCATAGTATTATATTTAAAATCACATAAATTCAAGAAGTGCAGTGCGTCATAGAATGCATTTAAAATGCTTAATCCACAGTGCCTGCCAATATCTAGACAGGCCTAAGACCACAACTCTGCGTGTATGAGTACTCAGAATTCTTAACACTTCTAGGTAGTGGCCAGGGCCGACTAGTTTACAGAGTGGTATCATCCATTTTTTTTCCTGAGAAGTTTGTAATTAGGGCAGAAGAATAGCAAATGCACAATAGATTCAGTACTAGCATTACAAGCAGGACAGAGATCGTCAATAGGGACATCATTGTACCACTTTTTACTAAAAGGTTTCGTAGGTATAGTCTTATGACGAAACTGAAAAAATAATTTACGAGACAACGGGTAGACAATTTCATCTAGTGTGTCCTAAAAACAGGGAACAGATTTAAAGTTTAAAAATTTAGTAGTCAGACAATCAATATATCCTTCTTCCTTGACTGGTGTGGTTTAGTAGCCCTCCAGGTCCACTAACAATCTGCTCAAAGATCTCGCCCCAAAAAAGAGAAAGCACTAAGCCTAACCATAAATGTTGCTCTAACCATACAACTACCTCTAATGTAAGGTTGTCAATGTAGTAGCATTCCATATACTGGTATGTGCCGATGTGTTGCATTCTGGGTAAATGTATATCAATGTAGTGAATTTGATGCAAAAAAGGCTTACCATACATATATATATCACTGTTATTTTGGCTTACAAATTTAGATTAGATTGGCTTGGAATAAGAAATACTTACAGATTCTCACTTTCGGATCTCTCAAGATCCGACAGTGAATTGAACAATAATGATCCATTCCCCACCGTTTCACTTTGTTCGTCCACACATCATTTTAAGGTTCATCATAACCACTCTCACTTCATTATACACCGTGACATTAAGAGATGGCGACAAGGTGTTCCGAAATGCAACGTGTCACGGGCTATGATGAAGCAGACATGATAAATGCCACTTGGCGACAGCACGGAATACAGATGGGCGAGAAGCTCTGGTGAGAAGCTATCCTACATATTTCCCCATAGTGTTTTGTAATGCCAGGGACCCACCAGCTGTTTTCATCTCTAGGCTAACTCAAGCCCACATTTTCAGTTTATCCCACTTCTGACAACAAAATGCAATGTATCAGAAACATGAAGGCACCTTCCAAACAGATTTACATCTGAGTAGAGGAAGCAAGTTCTTGGTTGAGCATGAGGTGCTTCAGACCTTTTATAGCTATTCATCTTAAATAATCCCCACTTTACAAGGGCCATCATCGCTTTTTTGTGTGACAGTGAAATAAATATGATGATCTCTGATCGCAATGGCACAGAATACAGAGTGGCGAAAAGCTATATTACATAATTTTCAAGAATGAAAGGTGCCTACCAGTTTTCATTCTTGAATAACCCAAGCCCACATTTTGGGTGTATCCCACGTTTAAAAGCAAAGAGTAATGAATCAGAACAATACGTACACTTTTCCATATGGATTACTTAGTTAAGAAAGTAGACAGCTTCACAGTACCGCGTTGGACCTTTCTACTGCACCCATTGACATTTCATCTGTGACACCTCAGACGCTGACATCACCCCCTCCAAACAACGGATGCAAGCCAACATCACCAGCCCGCACCAACTGTCCGCCATGCTCTTCAGCGTTTGATCCCTCAGGAAACATGTCATCAAAATCTGTGACCTCCTCAACAGAAAACACCCAACCTTCTCTTCCTGGCCAAAACATGGGCCTCCAATCCGGACATTGTTGCAGCCATTCTGCCCGACTAGAAAATCATACATCAGGACCAAACCCACAAACCAGCGGGGGACTGTGATTATCTACAAAAACATGATTGACTGCAAAACCTCCATGGACACAGACACCAGCCTCATGGAACACCCCCACTTCAACAGTCTACATTGCCAGCCTTAAGGGAACCCTCACCTACCATGCCCCGACCGCCAAGCAGACTTCTGCAACCACATCGCAAAATTAATCGCTCCCCTCTCCATCAGATCTACCAACGACATCCTCCTCGGGGACCTCAATTTCTACCTGGAAGACACCACAGACCCTAACTCCACAGCTTTCCTCGACAGCCTCCGCAACCTCAGCCTCACCCAGCGTGTCCAAGGGCCAACGCACACAGCAGGCCACACCTTACCCTATTTTCTCCTCCGACAACAGGATCACAACCACCCACACTACCCTGCTCACATGTTCCAACCATTACATAATACATTTCAAGATACTCGCCCACCAAGCCACCCCACCAGAAAAACCCAGAGCACAATCAAGACACTGGAGCAAAGTATCTGAATAAAACTGGACCAATACCCTACAGGAACGCCCACCCAACTACACCGGGAACTTCGAAGTTGACACCAAGCTCTTCAATAAATGGCTCATTGACTGCACCAACCATACCACAACCACCAGAAACAAGACCAACAAAAACAACAAATGACCCAGCTGGTACATGAATGACCTCAGGGAGCCCAAGTGCCTCTGCAAGATCCACACACAAAGTCGCTCTCAACCTCTACCATCAACAACTAGGTGACACAAAGAAAAAGGTCCTAACTCTCAGACACAAAGCCAGCTCCAACAATGATAAATAACTCTTCACCATCGTCAAGGAGTTCTCCAACAATGACTTCATCCCATGCCAAGCATTCCGCAACGACCTCTCAACTTCTTTGAACAGAAGATTGCCAAGATGTATGCCTTATTCAACCACAGCATATGATACAAACTCCCCGACTAGTCAGCCACCTTCTTCATCACCAAACAGCAGCTAAGCTACTGGAAGCTACTCTTGAATGAAGAAACCACCAACCTGATGAATACCATTTACCCAGGAGCCCCCTCAGACCCAAGTCCCCACTTCATATACAACTTTGAAAAAACTATCCTCTCCCCCACACTCATCACTATCATCAACATCTCAATAACCACTGCCACCTTCCCATCTTGCTGGAAAAATGCATAAGTCAACACCCTTTTGAAGAAACCAACAGCAGACCCCAACACCCTCAGCAGCTACAGACTCATCTCGCTACTGCCTTTTCCAGCGAAAGTCATGGATAAAGCAATCAATACCCAACTTGCAGACCACCTAGCAATCCATCAAATCCTAAATAGCGATAGCCCTCATTGCGGCCACTAATTACATCAGAAGCATCCTCAACCAAGGAGAAATGGACTTACTGATCCTCTTCAACCTCTCCACAGCTACCGGCCCTCAAGTGGATATACTCCTTCCTTAATGACAGAACTCAATGAGTTAGACTTCCCCCTTACATCTCAGAACTCATTTGCGGAGTCCCTCAAGGATCGTTTCTCAGCCCAACACTCTTTATTATCTACATGACACCTCTTGCAGACATCGTCAGAGCCCACAGCATCAACCTAGTATCCTACACCGACAACACACAGCTCATCCTTTCTCTTACCTACTAAACCAGCACCACCAAATCAAACTTCGTAAACTGTATGAACAACGTTGCTGCTTGGATAAAAAACAACTGCCTCCAGCTCAACTGAGACAAAAAAAAGTTCTAAACCTCAGCAACAACCACTCCCCCTGGGATGCTTCTTGGTGGCCTTCAGAACTTGGTCCCCCACCCACCCGTGCAGACCAGGCCAAGAAACTCTGTATCAACCTGGACACCAATTTCTCCATGACCAGACAGATCAATGATGTCTCCTTATCATACTCTCACATCCTGCGACTGCTATGCAAGATTTTCAAGCAGATCCCACTGAACACTAGACAAACAGACACCCAGGCTTTTATCACAAGTAGACTTGATTACGGAAATGCCCTCTACATCAGAATCACAGCCTATGTCCAAACCACCCAGAACACCACTGCCAGGCTCATCCTCAACATCCCACAAAATAACTAGGGGTGGGGGAAGAGTTCTTCTCCGCCAGCGGATTTCTTGGAGTTTTGTCCCCTCCAAATGCAGTGTGGAGTTCCAAAAAACAACACGACACGAAGCAGAGTTCTTCTCTCACATGGCTCATCAATGTTAAGTTGACGAGCAAAAGAAATTGCATGCTAGACCACCTTACGGCGAGATATCTGAACGCGGTTGCGGCAGGTCACTACCACTCACAATGCAAGCTGCTGCTTGCATTGAGGAAGCTGCCACTCATGTTGAGGAAGCTGGAGCTCAAGTAGAAAATCTACTCAAGCACCCGAAAAAAGCAGTGCCCTCTGGCGTTCTGTGTGATGCTGTTCGCGCTGATTTTACATCTCGGGAGAAACTCCTGGTGCTAAAAATCAGCGAGAACAGCATGATGTACCGGACTCCGCCCCTCATGGGCGTTTTGCGAAGCTCCACGTAGCGCGACTCCACGAACTCCACTCTGGTCTAGAAATAACCACATCTATCCACACGTCAACAATCTCTACTGGCTCCCAGTGCAGGAAAGGTGTAAGTGCAAGCTACTCACCCATGCGTACAAAGCTCTTCACAACAATGGTCCAGCTTACCTCACCCACCGCCACATCTTCTACCACACCATCAGACACCTTCGATCTGCATTCCAGCCAAGATCCCACCTCCCTCCCATCAAGAAGACCAGAAACGGAGGATGCTCCTTCTCATAGCTTGTAGCCAAGACCTGGAACTACCTCCCAAAATACACCTCAGAACCTCCCCCTCCCTCATGGACTTCCAAAGGAACCTCAAGACATGGCTCTTTCAGTTGAGACAGGCATGATCTCCTCCCCCTTCAGGCCTGCCCTACTCAGTGCCTGGATAACTTCATGGTTGATTAACTGCGCTCTGCAAATTCACATAACATAACAACTTCGCCAAGTTAATGTTACGGTCTTTAGGCATCTTAAAGTGAGTTGTCTAGAAGCGTCTCAATTATCCACCCCCATCACATACTAGTTTCTCCAATATAGTATCAAACAAACAATTTCTACACAAAAAATGTATATGTGCAGGATTTATGTTTAAGCTACTCTTCCACAATAAAATTCTTCTCTGTAAAGCTATTTCTATGCATTATTTCGATGCTCCCCTGAATTCTTAAAATGAAAAGCTTTTAGTTCTCTGTTGCCAATCCTGTGAACAGGAAGGTTTTAGAAAACCCATCTGTTTGAAGCTAACTAACTAGGCTTAGGATTCCAAAATGACTCTTTGTTTGAAAACGGCTTGTGTGGTTTTAGATTCCAAAATGCCAATTTGTCCTATTATATCTCGTTTAATTTGGGTTCCAAAATGTCTCTTTATTTGTACGTGGCTCTTTTGGGTTTTTTTGGGCAGAATATCCCTTTGTTTAAAGATCTCTGTTGGGTTTTTTGTTCTAGAATGTCCCTGTTTGTATGCCTCTTTTAGTTTTGGGGTCCAGAATGCCCATTTGTTTGAAAACATTGATTCAGTTTTGGATTTCAGAATGTTATTTTGCTTTAGGATCTGTCACTGAGCTTTCGGTTTGAGATTGCTCCTTTGTTTGAAGAAATATAATTGAGTTTTTGATTCTAAAATGTCAATTTGTTTGATGATGTCTCCGTGGATTCTGGATTCCAGAATATTTCTTTGCATGATGGGGTACACTTAGATTTAGAATTTTAGCGTTGGTAGATTTTGTTTTCAGTTTGCAAAGTGGATTTGAAATAAGTGGCAATAGCAAGCAGTACAGAGTGGAAGTCCAAGGATTGCTGCTTTATTTCTGCCCTATAAGCCAGCTACAGGCAAGTGTGCCGCAGCTATTCTAAGTAGCTGTCATTCAAAGTGGTCCTTTCGGAAGGTCCGATTCAAATTGGTTGAAATAACGGCGAGTCACAAATGTTAAAACAAGCTAGTTCAGCAATTCTGACTGTTCAAACTTTTTATCAATAAGAATAGTGCCCTTTTATAAGCAGAGGCGGCTACTCCATTAGGGCGGAGGAGCGCCGCCCCACTGCTTTCTCGCAGTACGAGAAGCAGAGAATAAAATGGTATTTTAAATACCATTTTATTTTCTGCTTCTCGCGCTGCGAGAAAGCTGAAGGTAGGGGTATACCTGGATATGGGTGGGTGGGAGGATATGCCTGGTTGGGGGCAGGTGGGCGGGTCAGGGAGGAGTGGTTTGCACCACTATGAGTACCCTGACTGTTTGGTCGGCCCTGAGGCCATCCAAAGCAGTCATGCACACCCTACATTTTCTCTATGTAGGCTGCATGCAGCTTACATAGAGAAATTGGCCTCCCTACAGGTGCTCGGCTGGGCACTGTACGGAATTCTGCACCAATCACAACGCTGCCATTGAAGTGTTATGATTGGCTTACAGGAGGGGAGGGAGCATGCTTGTTCCTGTTCAGGGGCAGGAAAATGCAGGACGGGCCCAGGAGCAGAGGCGACGCAGGTCAGGGGTCAGGTAAGTTTCACTTTCATTTTTATTTGAGTCCCCCCCCCCCCAGGGTAACATCCGTGCGATAAACCCCACACGACCCACTCCCCCACCCACGAGAATTGTTTTTAAGCTTCATTTTGATTGGATGATGCCAGAAATCAAAAGAGCTATGGGTAGACTGATAGATGATTATTGCACTGTTACAATGCTTTCGCTTCGCCAGCAGACAAAATGGCAGAATTAGCCCTGTCACCACCATGTGAACTTTTTTCCCCCACCATTTACGGTCTACAATGTCCATTTCATTTAAGAGTTACATTTGGCTCCAGTTTTCAGAAAGATGTAGTTTTGTGCCTGGTCGTACATTGCCACTCCTCATTCAGCAGAGCCAACCCAGACGCTTACACAGATCCTATTGGCTATTTCAGTAGAAATATCAGGTTACTAATTTTAAAGGTTGATAAGGCGAAGCTATTTCTCGGGCACAGATCCTTTAGGGGAAACATACTTTCCCTGCAGTCTTTACAATGACCAGCTTTACAACAAAGTCAGTACTACGCATGCGATGTTACCACGTGTTACTTTACTACACAAGTCATTAGAACGACTTGCTGTAGGGGGCGTTTTGTTGAACTGGTGTTGGATTTTTGAGTCCACACCTTCCCTACTGTTGCGTAGACTGGAGTTAGAATAGTTATTTATACTATTCCAAAGTCCTGCGACCTCAAAGCAAGTCATTGTAACGACTTGCATGCTAAAGTAACACGTAGTAACGTCGTACGCCGGGTAGTGTGTGCTGTAAAGACGTGCAGAGCAAATGCCTACGGGGTTCCGTCATACAACCATGCTTTAGGCTACTGCAACAGACTTTTCTGTCTGGTTACATATCCTATAGTTTCAAAGAGCAAATCTCAACCCAAGGTAACACTTATCACTTTTGGTCATGCAGGTCTCTAAGGATGGGCCAGTCCCTTCGGCAGATGTCATAGACTGAGACAGCAGAGCTAGCACTCAGGCTAGAGTCCTACCACTCGCACTCCTTTGGCCCAGTCCTCTTGTCAGAACTCCTGCCTAAACTCCTGTCTGCTCCCTGCCCACACAAATGGGTGCTAGAAGCAGGGGTTGTGGAGGCAGGAGAGAGAAAATGAGCAATAACGATGCCTTTACATTTTGTTTTTATCTGTCACACAGGTCAAATCTTAGGCTCTGTCGACTGACAAATTGCTGCTTATTCTTTTAATATGAAATTTGGTGTTTACTTTTCTTTCTATGGTTGCAAAATGAGAGGATTTTGTAATGAGAACTGTGTGACAATCTAGCTGAGTGTGACAGCAAAGGCTGTAGGGTGTTATATTTTTTCTAACATAATCAAAATTAAACTGTACAAATATTTCAAAAATATGTCAGCAGTTAGGAAAGCACACATGAAGCACATTTTGGTAAAGCTGAAGGGTGATGGAAACAAATATTTGAAAAGGATCAAAACAAATTAAGACACTGTAATTGGTTATCTGCAATTGAATAATTATTCACGAAAAACTCAATTTCCACACATTGTTTGTGCGCTGCACAGTTTTATCAGTAGATGACCATGTCTGTGCAAATTTAGTGGACATTTCGAAGGAGAATATGCTGTTGGTAAATGACAGACCCTAACAAGTCATGGTTTAGAAACAGTATTAAGGAAACATGCAGGGGGGCTGCAAAGTGCATGGAAGGGCCCGTACACTCCAGACCCAATCAAGAGCACTAAGGCCCGCCGAGGGGGCTGCAGAGCCTACTATTACGCCACTGTTTAGAAATGTATTTGCAACATTGCAGCCGCAGCCCGTGCAGGTAAGAGGGGTGGGGGGGATTTCAACAGACGCCGACGAGAAATAATTATTTATTTATTTAATTTCCCCCTCATGGTCGTCTATCGCATCCCCCACCAACCATGCCGAACTGCTCTTACGTGCACGGGCTGCGGCTGCAACATTGTGCTCCAAAGTGCGTTACTGGCTGCATACCACACCCTTACCACTCTCCTGCTTAATGGGCATGGCTCATTTGCTACACTCGTCGATGCTTGAATTTTTCACAATCCCTATGACTTTAGTGACGTCACACTGATGGCAGCAGGGCCACTCTGAAAATGGTTCCAGCCTTACTACCTACACTCACAGACGTATAAAGGGAGGGTGCCCGTCACCGCTGCATTACCTGTAACTAATTTCTGTCCTGGATGCATCCAATTAACCTGGATTCGGCGCCTGCTCTGCCCAGGTGGGCTGCAGATGCATCTGCCCCCGCTGGCCGTCTCTTCTTGCCTTCGAGGGAAGAGTGTGATGCTGTACCTGGGTGGAGTGGGGCCAGAGGAGTGACACAAACCCCTGTAGCACAGGGGTGGTAGGTGCACATTCAGGGGCCCCCAGTTCTTCAGGGAGCCCCAATCAGGCCGAGGCCAATGAATATATCTGTGAGATAAGAGAGCTGAGAGTTTCCTCTAACATTCTGCAGGGGAGGACCACCATTTTGCATTATGCCACTGAGTGGGCCGGCTTAGGTAGCAATGGAAAGGCAGAGGAAGAGTAAAGGAGTGAAGAGGAGGGGGGAGATAGAGCGCTATTCCAAGCAAGCTGGTAATTGGAGGCGGGCCAAAGATACCGATATCTTAGGGATGTCACTCCAATTACCGGCCATTCTGAGTTTTTGTGTACAGAATCGGGAATGACCCAGAATATATTCAGTCGCGGCCGGCATGACTCGAGGTTGGTGAGTTCATGCGGGTTTACGGGGGGAGGCGGGACGGGGTTAATTAAAATAAAATAAAAACGTACCTTCCCGGGTCCCGTGCCGCCTCTGCTCCTGACCAGGTCCCGCATGTCCCTGCTGCTCTCCTGAACAGGAAGCAGCCACAAGCAGCCTCCCTCCCCTCCCTAAGCAAATCACAACGTTGCATGCATCCTACATAGAGAAAAGGGAGAGTATGCATGACTGGTTTGGTCGGCCCCAGAGGGCCGACCAAACAGTCAGGGCCCACAGCATTGGGCTAGCCACTCCTCCCCTGCTTTCGAGCAGACCCGGCCACCCCAACCAGGCACTTTTGCTTTCGAGCAGTACAAGAAGCAGAAACATAAAATTGTAGTTTAACAATTTTATGTTTCTGCTTCTCGCACGAAAGTGACGAAAGGCAAGCTAGAGCTAGAGAAAACGAGCTAGAGGAGGCATGCAGAGAAGAGAGATTGAAACAGAGAGAGGAAGAGGACAAGGCAGCAAGGAATGATGTAAGATATAAAGACAGTGAAGAAGGGAATAATGTGGGGGGGGAATGAAAGGTGAAAACAGGGCTTTAAGTGGGCCGGGTCTCAACGGGTCTGAGCACCGGCAGTTTTTTAAAGGGGGCCTCGAAACGGGTCTCTATCGGGCTCTGTTTTGAGCCCTGGCACAGGCGCTCCGTTTTTTTCCGGACTGCAGGGACAGCAGTTTGCTGTCAGTGCAGTCCAGAAAAAAGTGCTAGGGCGCACAGAGACTGATAGAGACCCGTTTCGACAGCAGGCACATCGGTGTATACGTGCTCACATTGCTCACTTCTCACTAGGGGAGAAGTTACGGCATGACGTCATGCCAGGTGAGCGGTGTAGTAGAAGGGAAATCCTTTAAAGAGTCATTTTCTCTCTGGATTTCCCTTCTATTTTTGAAACGCAAGAGCAGCAGCATTGCGATAGGGTCACCAGGGCTTCAATTGGAAGCTTTTTCAATGTTTTATGTAACCAGCCATAGTTGCAGCTTATTTATCTTATGCAACTAATAACCATTGACAAAGCCAATAGTCCTTACTTGTTGTAAGTGTAATGTGACTTGTCTCACATATTTGGATGCAATGACAGGAACAGCAAAATACAAGTCGGGCGGCACACTATGCTAAACACAGATTTTTAGCGTAAGTGTCTTAAAGCCACGCCCCTAATTACATTGACCACACCCCTTTTGAG
Organism: Lissotriton vulgaris; assembly: GCF_964263255.1. Classification (NCBI taxonomy): domain Eukaryota; kingdom Metazoa; phylum Chordata; class Amphibia; order Caudata; family Salamandridae; genus Lissotriton; species Lissotriton vulgaris. The sequence continues at coordinate 690,655 of NW_028246023.1, read as the reverse complement.
AGACCCCCTAGTTTTTTCATCCCACTTAAAGCCCTGGGTGAAAAGGATGGCTAAAGATCAATGCAAATGAGAGACATACAAAAAAGAGAGGAAGAAAAAAAGAAGGAAAGAAAGGAAAGTGATAAAAAGGGGACATTTGGAAAAGATGATAAGAAATAGGGTTAGAAGAAAGACAGAAATTGAGAGAAGGAATAGAGAGGGATGGGAAGGAGAGACGGAGGGAGAGACAGAGGAAGATAAAGTAAAGGTGAGAGAAGAAAGGGAGAGAGAGCAAGAAAAAAGGAGAAAGAAAGGCAGAGGTAGATAGAGAAGACAGAGGAGAGAAATGTGTGTGTGAGAGAGAGAACAAAGGACAGAGCGTGTGAAAGAGGGAGAAAGAAAGAAGGGAGAGGTGAGAAAATGAGGGAGGAACAGAGTAGGGGAGAAGAGAGAACCAGAATATGAGAGGGCGTCTAAGATGGGTGAGAGGGTGTGACAGGGAAAGATGAGAGAAAGGGAGAGGGGATGGGAGGGGAGAGTGAGAGAGAGCAGAGTCATATGGAAACGGAAGGAGAGAAACAGATCAGAAAGAGAGAAAAAGAGAGAGAGAGAGCAAGGGTATAATGGCCTCAGATGTTAGCAGGACAGAGATGAGGTACAGCTTAAAGGAAACGAAAGGCAGGCCTTGGGAGGTACAGGACATCTGTGGGGCACAGGAAAGAGATCAGAGGAAGAAAGGTAGGTTTTGGGCGATAGAGCATCTAGCCAGGCAGACTGGTGGTCAGTTGGGGAGTCTGAAGAACGAAGGGTGGAGAGTAGTTATTGAGGTACGTACCATGTGGGGACAAAGACCAGAGATAACTGAAAGAAAGGTGGGATTCGGGTACTGGAAGCCAGAGGAAGAAAGGAAGAACTGAAAAAGGGGAGGAAAAAGAGGACATAGCAGGATCAGAAAAAACTGCAGCTTAGAAAAAAGCGCACATATATGCCTAACAACAACATACAGTTTAAAATAGTATAGTTAGTCTCGACTCTCACTTTGATGCAAGCATTCAGGATCTGAGGACAGAAGTAGGACACCCAAAAATTAGATATTTGATCCCTCATAGGCACAAGGGAGTTATTGGTGACAACTACGTCTTCTCTATCCTGACTTATAACCTAGAGACCACGTCGCAAACAGGTAGGAGGTTGGAGGGAAAATGAAGGAGATGAGGAAGTATACAGCAGATTTCAAGGGTATTATATTGTGAGCTAAAAAGGTATTGAACTGTATTGTAGCATTTATAAAGCATGTCATGTCTCTGGGGTAAAGCTGTCCTCTGAAACTCCAGGGGTCTAGAAGCATAACATATCCCTTTTATTTATTTATGCTATTTTATATAGCGAGGACATGGCCCAAAGGCATCAGAGTGCTTTACAACAGTAGCAGGATACATGGCTTACAGCAATTAACCAATGTGGCTGTCGAATAGGAGGAGCTGGAGGTCTTTTTTGAAGGTGGTTAGGCGGGGGTTACGCAGAGGTAGGGAGGCAGAGAGTTCCCGATTCTTGTGGCACTACCAGAGAATGACTGGTTCATGTATCGTTCTCGACCGAAGGTGGGGGGGGGGGGTTCAGAATCAGGAATCCCTTATCAGAGAGCACTTAAGAAAACATTTATCTCTGAAAAGCCTGACTGAAAAGCTAGAAAAGATACATAACTTAATAATATTAGGGCCCCTAAAAGGGTCGAGCGCCTGACTGAGAGACTTTCAACAAATTAGCCAGAGGAGCTCCTGGATCTTCATTAAGATACTCCACCTTTTTAAGGTCACGAACATTTCTCCATGAGGAGGAGACCCTGCAGGGAAACAGTGCTCAAAGCAGACAACGCTGCAGGAAGAAAACTGGACCGGGCAGGATGGGTCCCAACAATGCTCAGAAACATGACACATTATTCGGTGGCCGCTACTCCGTGCCCTTCTACCTTTAATACCAGGACTGGAGCAGCCGTCCAAAGCGGTCTTATGTCCGTGCTCCCCATACCTTTAATGCCAGGATTCGGCCATCTGGCCCTAATGAGCCATCTTAAAAACTAGGACTGGACCAGCATGTTCCAGTGATCTGATTTCGTACCCTTAATACTCCTGTACATTAAAATCCAACGAAGCAAGCCCAGCTTCCTCGATGAAGAGGAGGGGTTTCCCCCGTCCCTTCCGCTTCCGCCTGTGCCACGTGGACTCCCTGGGAGGGCGGCGCGGAGAGCTTTGTCTGCCACAATTCCATTAGGGCGGCTTTTAATTCTATCCCGACGAGTTCATGGCATCTTAATTGGCCCAGCGGCGAATGTGACCGCGAACGCAGAGTTGGCTTCCTCCACCCCCCTTTACACTTTATTGAATTCTAGATTGATTTAATTTGGTTCACAATTCCCTGGCTCCCGGGGGCCCGCTGACGCAGCCGTGGAGCAGGTAGAGAGAAGTCTCAAGGTCCTTTCGGAGACTCAACAGCGTGGTGTTCACCCACCTGCCCCCGCCCCCGTTGTCATGCCTCTGCAATCCTGTATAGTCACCAGACCCCTGCTTCATTAACATTCCACAAATTGGTGCGCAAATCCCAGTCGCTATATCTGTAGCAACTCTTGACAAAGCTTTGCCATTAGAATTTACCGAGACCCAGAAAAAACGTGCCATTTGTGGCGGTAGAGTGCCTCCTTGTGGCCTCTTCTAGGTGCGTTGTAAGGCAGTTGCCTCCCAATGCTTTAAAGTAGCCCGAGCCCTGTTTCCACATATCTGAGGCTTGCCAGACACAAGAAGTGAAGCTGTGTGCAAGGCTCCGCCACTGAAATGTTATAGAAAGCAATCAGAGAGGTGATGCTGCATATATGGGGCTGTTGCAACTACAGTGACGGCCAGCATCCTGCTATGCGGAGGGATACGGGGTGGACATAGTGTGGCGTGGAGGGTACACAGGACAGCCAACAGCTCCTCCTTGCTTGGCTCGGATACAAGCAGGCAGCAGTGACGTAACAAAACTTGAGGGGGCCCACCTGCAAGGTGCAGGGAGGGGCCCACCCTTCCGGGTGCAGGGAGGGCACCCTTCCGGACCCACCTGCACGATACACGGAGGGCTCTTCCTCCGGACTCAATCAGGAGATCTCCGGTCAGGGTACTATGCTGAGGAGGCCTCTATAGCTTTGCGCCGCCCCGCGTGGGCTGAGGGGGCCTATGTTATGCCACTGGCAGGCAGAGGGAGAGGAGACTGCAATGAGTGTTAGGGATCAGGAATGTCATCATCATGAGCTGCGAGTCAGCCTTCCACAAAGTTGTACATAGTAATGAGGCGGGGCAGCATTGCACAGTGGCGGCTCCTCCGCAAACGGAGATGAGAGTCAACCCACTGCTTCTAATCATTGTGTTTTTTGTATTCAGATTGCAGCTGAAGCCAGGCGGGCGGAGCTGGGTACCCCTTGTTACAGGGGGAGGTGTAGTGGCAGCATCTAAAGTGCGCATGACTCTTTGGCTGGCCGTCTTGGGCCAACCAAAGTGTCATGCACACTCTACATGTTCTCCACCCAACACCCTGGGTGGAGAACATGCACAGTCTGCCAGCCCCTGTCTGAGCGCCAAGTTCAGCGCTCAGACCAATCACCAACGCTGCGCTTGGCGGTCAAAAGGAAAGTGCAATCTTTTGATTACTCCCCCCTCCCTATTTCCCCTCTCCCTCACTCCACTACCCCTAGTCAGTAGCAGCCAGGACTGCACAGCAAACTGAGGCGCAAGGATTTTCTGAGTTCTGGGGAGAACACAATTTTGCCATTCATGCTGCACCCCGTCCACTAGCACTAGAGCCCTATTTTAATACCATTACCGTTTTTCTTTTGTTAGCTCCTTGTGTCATTACATGTGTAGGCTTGCTTCTTCTGTTTCCGTTCAGAATGTGGACATAGCCTAGCAGATGAAATGTAAGATCCAAAACTCACCCACAAAGGGTTGGTGAGATCTATGGTATAGTTGAGCTAAAAAAGGCAGAAGAAAGGAATGTACCTAGAGTAATTACTGGTGGTTCAGATTGATTCAAGTATTTTTGTCCATCATAATGTGCGAGGCAAGTCAGGATCTGGTGGTGCAAGTTAGGGCAACAAGATTAAGGCTCCAGAAATGTTGGAGGAAGCAACTGAAAAAGTGTAACAACTGCACAACAGCAGATTAATTAACAGTTCTCCAGCCACAACACATATTTAAGCAATCACTGGCAAATCCAAGAGGTCTGGTCTTGGCAAACATGTAATATTTGTGTTTTTTGCACGCATCTGCAACCAAATTTGATTGATGAAAAAAGGAAAAACGCTGCAATCTAATGGTAACAAACCTATGGTTGCAATGAAAAATATGTTTAAAAAAAACATTGGCAAAGCCAATAGATCTGGCATAGTTGCCAGTCTTTTTGGCCTTGTCAGTGCTTGTATTTGCTTTGTCATTGTGTGTGCGAACATTATTATCGGAAAAGCAGCCAGGTCATCAATCTAAAAAAAATCTTTGGCTAGAACCAATTTTTGGGAAGATCTCAAAAAGCACACACTGCCATTTTACCCACAATGAAGTGTGCTGACTCGGCCCCATGTTGCGGTGGTCCGAAACAAAATGTGAATGACAGCTTAACAGATCTATCGATGAAGAGGTCTGACCCAAAACCCCTCTATGTATGTGTAGAAAACTGTCCCTTTTTGAAATGGTCAGTCCCATTTTTTGCCTGGTATCTAATGCACTTTTGACAGAAGTGCATTGGGCTCCTGCTCTCCAGGTACCCAGTGCCAGATCCCTTTCCCTAAAACTGCACAATTGTTCCCCCAATTGTCAATAATTTTAGCACCCCTGCAAATCCCCACTAAATGGTACCTCTGGTACCTATGGCAAAGAGGCTAAAGAGGTTCCCTAAGGGCTGCAGCATGAATTGTGCCACCCTAAGGGACCCCTCAGCACCAACATGCAAACTGCCATTGGAGACTGCATACCATGGTGCAGAGAAAAGTGAAGGCACAACATGGCACACCTCCTGTTTGTCATGCTTGCAGACCTTGCATGCAGTATAGGTAAGCCACCCCTACAGTAGGCCTTACAGCCCTAAGGCAGGGTGCACTATACTGCATGTGTGGACATATCTGCATGAACAGATGCGCCTCTGTGATGTCTAAGTTGATTCTTAGATATTACAAGTGAACAGGGAAGCCATTTTGTGTACCTGCGCTGGACACAGGTATTTACAAGTTCCCCAGCTATATGATGGCTTCACTTAAACTAGAGATGGTTGGTATCAAACATCTAATTTTAATAAACCCACACTGGTTACAGTGATGGATTTATTAACACATGAACCCAAAGAGCACCTTAGAGGGGCCCCCTGAAATTCTACCTGCTACTGGCGTTCTGTGTGAAAGGTGTAGACCGGCCTGCCACCACAGACAGGTTTCAGACCCCCTGCTGGTGAGAGCCTGTGCTCTCTGGGGGCAGAAACACTGCCTGCTCCGGCCGAGGGTGTTGTCACCTCCTCCAAGCAGGATCACTAAGTGATCAATATATCAAGGCAGTAGGCTTCAAAGGCCTCTGCTGCCTGTGATATGTGACCCAAGGCTTTCCCAGACAGGGGAAATTCCACCCCCTGCCCAGACCATTTGGCGGGAAATATTAGCTAGTGCGGAGGTGTGTTACCCTGTTATGCTAGGTACACCCCTAAAGGGGAATTCCGGATGTGATCAGGAATTTTAGAATTTCATCATCTTAGTTTTGGTGGAATTAGGCTCTCTGGGTCAGAGTTATGCCCACTTCCCACAGGAAGTGGTCAAATAGAGAGTGTAGACACCCTTAAGGTAAGTAGCCCATTGGCTACTACCTATCAATACCCTTAACGCTCCTAAATTGAGTATTTAGAAGGCATCCCTGATGCCAGGAAACAAGATTTGACAGATGCAGAAGAAGAGGATAAAGAAGAGCTGTGAGAAAAGCAGGAACTGAAGACTTCCTGTGGACTTTTGGCAGAAACCCTACCTGCCTGCACCAGTATCGTCAATCTTGCCCAGTGACTCGTCCTGCAGTAGAGCATCTTCCAAAAACGAGGGTACAGGACCCCTTGCAACAGAGCCCGGGAGAGTCCAATCCAGACTCCCACTACACTGAGACCGAGCAGCAGTCGATGGACGTCAGCATTGTAAAGACCCACCTCAAGAATGGCCCAGCTGTCCTTATTTTGCACCCTCAACCAGGGAGACCAACAATCGCATGGCCCTAGGATGCACAGAGCCCAGCCCAAATTTCCACCCTGCAACCGAGCACCCCAGCCGGGGTACCAACAAACAGGCTGTCCCCCACTTGTTCACAAGACCTTTGTGACCCAAGCTCTCCGTTCAGAGCTCCCGCACTTGTACCCAAGTCCCCTTCAGCAGACTGTTTCCAGGTGCCCCCCCCCCACCCTATTTCCGCCGGCATAGAGTGCAAAGCTACCAACCCAACCAAGCCCCTCTACAATCGGACGCCCCAGGGCAGGAAACAAGTAACTGCTGGTGGTACTTTGGGCCTTGGACCCCTATGGCTCTAAGTCACAAAGGAAACCCCCGGAAATGATAACTGTATGCAACATATACCTTTTCTCCCACAGGGAAGCATTGATGTGTAAAGGCGCATTTAAGTGAACTGTTTACTTACCTGTTAAATTCAATATTTTAAAAAGTACTTACCTGACAATTAAGTTCTTGGTATCAAAATGTATATACAAATATGACCTATATTTCGAATTTGCTCTCGGATTTATCCTTGACTGTCTGACTAACTTATTGCCTCTGTGAGCAGAAAAAGTGCTTAACACTACTCTCTGATAAGCCTTAATTGCTCGCCCACACTACCACAAAAGAGAGCATTTAGTGTTAACATGTTTGCCTCTGTAAACCAATAAGGGTTGCCTGGACTCCTTACAGTGTACCTCATTTTGGTTTACTATATATAGAGACAGCTTCCTACATTAAGAATATATGCATGGATTATTTTTTTTTTTACAGAAGGCTGGTGAAAGAGCTAATGTTTTTTTTTAGTCAGACCTAAAAAGGAATAATTACTTTCCTCAGAAAGAGAGTACATTTAAAGTTACACAAAAAGGGAAACATATGTTCTAAGTACCAAATCCCAATAACCACTCAAATGCTATGTGACCAAATGTATACATCATAGGTGAAAATCAGCACCACAAGCAGGAATTGGGTGGAATGCTATACTATGTTATGAAGTAATGTGTAAGTCAGTGTTGTGAGCACTTTCTGGACAGTTTTTCGGTGGTGTTCTTTGCTGTTCTGCCACAGATCCTGAAATAAAGTTCTGAATACCAAAGTTGGCATGGGGCAAAATGTTTCTCTTCTTTGTAGAACCTATTAGCATTTATCCTTCTTGGAGGACAAGGGGACCTAAAACGCAGTATGCATTCCACGACAGGACATTGTACATTCCAGGTAAATCTCCTGAGGCTTACTAGTGTTTGTACATACAGAGTGACTTCCAGGTCCTAGATTCAGGCAGAAAATCCCTAAGCAGAGAGCTCAAGCATTGGCGAGCTTCAAGATGGCTGTATTAATACAGCCTTGCAGTGGCTGAAACTCTCAAAAGCACAAGAGCACATGAACAGTTTCACTAGGACATAAACATTTTCACCAGGACACCCACAAGCAGATAACTGCTCCACTGGACCATGCAGAGGTATCTAGCACCGTGTAAGAATCTGCACAACAATCTCTGCTGGAACTGTAGGTCCAATCTGACTTACACACTAAGGGGCCCATTATGATCGCGGACGGACTTGAGTCAGTCCGCGACCATAGAGGAGGAGGGAACCTCCACATGGCCTGCGGAGTTCCCTCCTGTCCAATTAGGATGTGACCGCCACCCTGGCGGTCACATCTTCTATTTTTACCATTGTGGCGGGTGCGGCTTCAAGCTGCACCCGCCGCAATGGTAAAAAGGCATACATTGCATTTGTATGCAGAAAGCGGCAGGCACCGTGCGGGCCTGCCGATTTCTGCATACAAATGCAGGGGGGTACCATAGGTACCCCCCATGTGCATCCCCCACCCCCCCTTCACCCAGGGGGCCAGCAACGGGCCCCCGCAGTGGAGTTCCACATGCTTTTCCACGGCGGAAAAGCTGCCGCGGAAAAGCACTTTTTAAAGCCCATCCTAATATGGCTGGCGGTGTCTGAGAGACACCCCCACCATATTAGAGCTTTTCCGCCGCGGTTGTAAGCCAACCGCGGCGGAAAAGCTGCAGACGGAAACCAGGACCCACCAGCCATCCTAATGTGGCGGTGGGTCTTTGGTGGGTCCACTGCGGTCTTTCCGCATCCTTCGGGCCTGCGGTGTCTTCTGCCGGCCCGGAGAATGCGGAAAGACCGCAATCGTAATAGGCCCCTAAGTCTGGACTCAGCCAATCAATAGCAAAGAAAAACAGAAAAGGGCAGCTTCCTTGAAGCAATTCATGCTGGGCTGAAAGGCAGTGCTCAGACAACGGTGCAGGTTGTCTGCTGAGGACCAGGACAACCTGGCGGCACATAATCATTTGAGGGGTATTGAAGTGGTGATTCCTTCCGACCTACAAAAAGGTGATCGTGAAAGCTCACACATTTCCAGCCCGTCCTTTTCACACTCGAAGAGCATCTGTTCATGCATTATTGCTAGAGGGATCTAGGTGCTAATTACACTGTAAATTTGATTACATGTTGTTAGGGCGACCAACAGGGAGATCCTTTAGATCGACGAGTATGCAATATTTAATGAAAAAATGCACAATCTTAATACGAGTATACAATCTGGAGAGATTGCTTGAAAAAATAGTATAAAGTACCTTAAATGGCTGCATAGATCAAAATTACAAAAAATGGGTGTCTTTCAGGAAGGCCCTGTTTTTAAGTCATTCGCCAGGGTGTTCAAAAATGTAAATGTTTATGGGAAACGGCAGTGCAGACAGTTTGATGCAACTTGTCGGCTGGCAGGGGGTTTGCAGGTAATACAACTTGTTTTCTTCAAGGAGTGCTGCATTTTGGTCCTCGTAAGAGAGGAAAGGGTTGTACAAGATGTGAGACACTGACTGCCTTGCTTTCAAAATCTACCAGGGCCTTTAAGAAGCAAAGAGGATGCCATAAGATGAGAAGGTAGGAAAGCATGCTCCCCTCTGGTTCTCCAAGCTTGAAGACCCTGCTGCCATAAACGGCGATTTGGAGAGAAGGTACGAATAGTCCCTGAGCGGCAGTCAAGGTACCAGTTGGAAGATACATCTTTGTGCAGGTGGCATGTTATGTTATATTGACTTTTAAAGCACAAAAAAATACCCGGAGGTGTCAAGGCACTGGCTTGGAGTGAGTAAACATGGAAAAATATTTAGCAGGGGAAAGAACACGTTTTTAATTCCTTCCTGAGTGCTAACAAATTGAGTATAGTTTTGATCTGGAGAGGGAGTTGGTTCCATTCTTTCGAGGTTGAACTCACAAAACTTCTTCCTCCCCAATTGGTTCCTTTGAACCTGTGATCCACCACTTTCATAGATTTCTCCCTGGCCTGTACCATTTGAAAGATTGCTTCAAAAAGTCAGGGCCTGCTCCATGAAGAGCCCTGTGGGCAGGACAAAGGGCTTTGAATTTAATACGCTGCCTGACCGGAAGCCAATGTAACTTGTTGATTGCTTGTAAAAGGTTTATATTTGGGACTACCTGCCAACATTCTGGTGGCCGCATTCCGCAAGACCTGTAACCTTCCACACTTTTTGAGCATGTACGGGAATAAAAGAGAAAATCTTTTTTAGCATCCTTAGGGTGTAGAAAGAGGAGGATGTGACTGCATTGACCCGCAGGCCAAATGTCAGTTTGTTGTCAATTCCCACTCCAGAATTACTTACCTTACTCACTGGAGAAGGCAGGGGACCCAATTCCTCTGGCCACCAGGAAGAGGACCAAAGGGTGGGGTTGCTCCCAAACAGGATAACCTCTGTTTTACCAGAGTTCAATTTCAAGCAGTTAAGCTCATCCATTTTCTAATTGCTGCCATACAATCATGGAATTTTGCACCTGCACTATTATTGGGAGAGGTCATAGCTACCATGCTCTGGCATCATCAGTATATGATGTGAGATCCAACCCAAAAGATCTTATCAGTGCTGCCATAGGTTTAACATGAACATTCAACAAGGTGGGACTGCGTGAGGATCCCTGCAGAACCACACAAGGCAAAGAAAGTGGCTCAGACAGGAAAGTATCCAAGGCCACCACTTGCTTTCTTTCAGATAGAAACGATTTTAGCAGTTCTAGAGCTGACCTCTTGATACCGACAGTCTGGAGACGGTTGACCAAGATCTTATGATCGACCATATCAAAGGCTGCTGATAGATCGAGGAGTACAAACATTGCACTGCCACGCCTGTCTACTATCGAACTAAACTCTTCTCTGGTATTAAGCAGAGCTGTTTCAGTACTATGACCGCTTCTGAACCCGAATCAGTGATATCTAGCAATTGGTTGTCAAATAAAAACATTGCCAATTACTGATTCATGGACTTTTCTATGACCTTCGCAGGTAGAGATAGTTGAGAAATAGGCCAAAAATTATCCTGGACTTTAGGACTTAAGTTTGTATTTTTTAGAAGGGGGAGAATGGTTGCTTTCTTTCATTGAATGGGAAAGTGACCTGGTTCAAACTTCGAATTAAAGATGCTGATCAGGTAAGTGGCTACAATGACTACTTCTAATTTGGTGACTGTCGGAGGACATGGGTCCATAGGTAAGCCAGATATGGTAGCTAGAATTATTGAAGCTACTTGATTTGCCGAAAGAGGAGAGAAGTCGATAAACTTGAGGCATTCCTCGTTTAAGGCAGGTTGGGAAGTGCCTACATGTCTGGTGATCATGTTTTGGTCAAACTTATTGAAGATCTGAACAACTGTATCCAGAAAGAAAGCTGATGAGCGTGTCATTAAAGGCCTGACTAGTCTTAGTCAAATTGTTCTTCGAGACTGAAGCTAATTTGGAGACAACCTAGTAAAGGTTTTTTGAGGAGTTAGTGAACGCTTCTATTTTTTCATTAAAGTATTTGGTCTTTCCTGAAGCAAGAGAGCTTTGTAGTTATCCAAGAAGACCTTGTATTTATATTTTTCTGCCTAATTATAATCTTTCCCCCATGTTCTCTCCAGTCTTCTACAGACTTGCTTTTGTAGCCTGAGATTCTCAGAAAACTAGGGGGCTGAAGGTTTGCCTCTCCGAAAACGCAATACTCTAAGAGGAGTGGAGATTGATAAGGCTGAATGAGGCTATTCAGTGTAATTCAAGGTGGAATTTTCCACATTCTGAGGTTGTGAAGGCAGCGTGCCTGTTAGAATTTGATTAAGTACATCTGCCTTTACTTTGTCCCACGCATGGAATTTAAAGGACTGATAAAGAGGCTTTCCACGGGCACCTTTAGATTTTGGCATGACATCGAACATTACTGTGGAGTGATCAGTCCAAGCTAATGGCAGGGAGTCTTTCATTACCACTGAGGGTTGTCAGTAAACAACCAGTCAAGTGTATGTTCAGCAGTGTGGGTGGGATCATTAACTAACTGAGAAAAGCCAAAGCCACCTAAAGTCCCATTAAGGGCCAACGTGCCATTATCAACAGTACTTTCCAAATGAAAATTGAAATCACCAAGAATAGTGTCGTCCTTTACACTCAGTCCTTCCTCTAAAAGGGCACTGATGTTTTGTATAAATAAAAATGTTCCTTGGACCATGGGTGCGGTATATTGGTATTCCTCTAAAGGATTGTGTTTTCAAAAGTTTGATATTGAACTTAAAAGCCTCACACTCTGGGAGTGACGCTTGATCAGTAACAGCTGACAGGGCATCTCTGTGGATCACAGCTAATCTTCAGCCACGTTTCAGTGGCCTGTCCACCCGGTGTAGGATGAAGTTAGGAGGGGGTGCTGCTGCAAGATCCGGGCCAAAAGCTTGATAGGCTGATGTCTCTGTGACCCATGCTATAGCTAGCTAGTGACTATCCATGAAATCAACAAATTCAAATTGATGCTTTATCAGTGACTTCGCATTTGAGAAGGCACACCTAATGTTAGTGGAAATAGTGGGTATTTTAGTGAGGGTAGGGCAAATTTCATCCTCATGATTACACATAGATTCAACTAAGGTTAACATTACACCACAGTTGGGACAGGCAGTTTTTTGATCCTGTGTGATGATATAAAAATTCAAGCATAGACACCCCTTGGTCTTCCCTCTAGCATTCAGCCCAAAGAGCTCTTCTCTTGTATATACTATTTTTGGTGGGGAAATGGGGGCCAAAATGAGCAGAGGAACTGGTGCTGAGTGCGATCCAAGCACGGACAGGCTTGCCTTAGGTGTACTTCAGGCAGGCCAGCAGCTCGGATGCGCTTCATGACTCATCAAATCCCCTCAGGACAGTTTGGACGTGGCCAAAATGGCCACGCTTTGGAGAAGAGGGGGGACAAAGGAAAAGTTAACCGGGGTCCAGTTACCCCATTATTCACTTGCCAGCCTCCCATGGGAGGGATACATATTGTAAAAGTAAACTAATGTAAAAGCAAAAAGGAGAAAAGTTAAAACATTAAACAGTTAAAAGAAGGTTAAGACCCTTCTAAGATGGCACCCAAGTAAAAGCCAGGCACCTCCTTTAAAATGCACAAAGCATGCGTTATAAGGAAAACAAAGTGGGCGGGTCAGTGTTGCGCACTAAAGCGGTGCAGACGCATTTCCTTCCCTATGAAATCCCCTCAGGACAAGGCGGGCGTGGCCAAAATGCCAGCTCTATGCAGCACCATCAATTACCAACAAGCGGAACAAAGTAGAAGTTAACCAGGGTCCAGCTACCCCATTATCCACTCGCTAGGCTTCCCTAGGAGGGATTAATAATGATAAAATAAACTAATGTAAAAGCAAATGGGAGAAATGTTAAAAAAATAAAACAATTTAAAAAAAGGGTTAGGACCCTTCTAAGATAGGTTTCAGACTGACAACCCAGGGATGGCTGAAATCTGCTCAGGAGCGAGATACATTAGCTTTGGGAATGCTGGGAAAAAGTAGCAAAAAAGGCCTTTTTCTATCTGGACCACATTTTGGGGATAAATAATTGAACTTTACATACAGTGTGACGGTTAAGCCTACTCTTCAGAGGTAAAAATCCTGCAAGCATTTGAAGCACTTCCTAGAAGGCCGAGAGATACGCCAAAAAGACAACAGCATGAAGTTAGAGAGTAATGCTACTCTGTGTGGGCACAAAGCCTACTCTGTGTATATATTAAACAATTGGAAACAATGCAAGTTGCAAACAGCAGCACAGTCAATCCTGACCTAAAAAGGGTGGGGCATATTTATTAAAGAGTTGCGTTGCCCTTACACCGTGCAACAGAGCGCACCAACCCTTAAATTAAATGGACCAAGCTACACAAGGCCACCTCCCTTGGCTTGCATGGCTTAATGCAGTTCAAATCACTGCATTGTGTTACTCTGCTTCCGGGAGGTGTTCAATGGCTGGAGCGGGGGTGTTCCCATTAATCCACCCATGGATTTTGGTGCACTCCCAGATTTACCATTAGGGGCAGACCAGGCAATGCATTAAAATGGGAAACATACTTTACAACGCAACTTTTACCACGCAGTGCTTTTACATCGCAACCTTTACAACGCAAACCATTACAACGCATTGCGCTGGAGGGCGCTCTAGGATAGGGAATAGATTTAATTTACTATCCAACACCTTCCCTACTATCCACGGGGACTGGAGTTGGAATAGTAAATTAAACTATTCACTATCCAGCACCCCTCAACACTATGTGTTGTAAAGGCATGCGTTTTAAAAGTTGCGATGTAAAAGCGTGCGTGGTAAAAGCATGCGTTGTAATCTCATACATCCCATCAAAATGCTACACTCCCCTTGGTGAGGCATAACGAAATATCTTTATTTCTCCTCTTTACTTACCCTTTCTATGTGTGCTGCATTCATAGAGGATTATTCTTGTGTAGGAAGGTGTCCCCTTTCTGCAAAAAAACAATCCTGCGTAAAATCCAGGCAGCACATTGTGGGCCAGCGCAACGGAAAGACAGGAATGCACCTTATTATGTTAAGCCCAGCACATTCCTGCCCTCTCCCTATCAAGCAGCACAGGAGGGTGGCTTGCTGTGCTGCACTGCGTAATATTTTCATAAATATTCCCTTGTTTGTATTTGAGGATGAAGGAATGAGGGGAGGAGGAGGGGGGGGGAGAAAAGAAAGGAGGGTGCGGTTGAAACAATGAATTATAGAGAAAGGGAGGAAGGTGGTAAGGCAGGAAGAAGAGGAATCAAATAAGGAGGGACAAATGAAGCTGGGTAGCAAGCCAGGGAGTACAAGATGCATTATCCGAAGTGAGAGAGGGCAAACTCGAGGGAGGTAAAAAAGAAGTGTGGTGGAAGTAAGTGAGGGATGGAGTAAGGGTGAAGGCATGGAAGGATGTGATCAGGAGAAAGGGAGAGCTACATTTCCAGAAAGCGAGAGGCTGCCTGGTTCAGGAATCAAGCAGCAGTTCCATGCGGTAAAGCACAGGCGGAGATTACTGGCCTCTAGATTAAAGACGCGGTGGACGCTGATGGATGGACGGTCGTAGCCTGATTAAAGGGGATTATTGATCTGCGAAGTGACTGATACAGAGCAAGTGACATTAATGAAAGAACCTCCGGCACAAGCCAGACAATGCAGCACCAGGCCTAGCTCACGGGTATCCAGGCCCGATCATCGCTATCAAGTCTTTCCTCAGAGTTTCCAGGGCCTGGACTCACAGCTATTCAGTGCTTAATTTGTAAAAAGATATGGGCCAGGGCCCTCATCAGGAGGCCACTGCAGCCTATACCACCCATTGCCCCTCCTAGCACTACCAATGACAGTACCAAACCAGCTACTAACCATCACACTCCAATAAGTGTGACAATTCAGACTATTCCAGGCCCCCAAAGATATAAGATTAGCATGGCCGGTAGGTATTAGTCATTTTTAACGTATATTGAATTAGTAAACAACTGTTGCTGTGCTCACTTAAAATCAGACAAACAGCGCCACCATGTGACACACTGTCATAAGTGCTGGCGCTGCCAATTAAGGGCCAGTGCCGAGCATCAGAAATCACCAGCTCAAATTAAGCACTGAGCTATCTAGCCCACCAATGCCAGTCTCATACTTACTAAGGCCTGCCTCACATCTACAAGGGTCTGGCTCACAGGTTCTCAGTGCTGGGAGGACCTGGCTTAGCAGTTTAGGCTGGACTATTCCCATGAGGAGCACAGCTTTTGTCGCCCTAAGCAGGAAGGGTATGCCCAGATTAGGGTTCTGTGCTCACTATGCCACTGGATTCAATCTAGCCTTGCTGATGAGGGATGATACCCTGAAATGGGTTCCTGGATGCGTGTTCCCGATCCGGAGAGGACCTGGCTTGGCAGTTTGGGCTGGAGTGTCCCCATGAGAAACAGACTCAAGACAGATTTGCATATGGCTGTGTCCAAACTGTGGTAGTATGGTGAGCAAAAAAAGGATGGACTAAACCCAGATCTTTGTGACTGGGGATGAATGTTTGATTTGTTCAGTATCCCGTCCATCATTTGTTCTTTTTGCTTTTGTCTTCTTAAGTGCGAAAGATAGGCCCAGACGTGGGTCCCGTCCACACGGTGCCACTGGATTCAAGATAGCCAGGCTGATGAGGGGTGATACCCTGAAACTGGTCTCAGGATTCTTGTTTCCGGTCTAGGGAGGACCTGGCTTGGCCGGTCTCGGGATTCTTTTTTCTGGTCAAGGGAGGACCTGGCTAGGCATCTCGGACTGGACTGTTCCCATGAGGAGCAGGGTCAAGGCTGATTTGCATATGGATGGATCCAAACTGGGGTGGCATGGATATTATGATGAATTAAACACAGATTTCTGTGACTGGGGGTGAATGTTTGAATTGTTCAGTATTTGTACTTTTGCTTTTGACTTCTTTAAACAGGAGCCATTTTCTTTTTATTATTTTCATACTGTTATTGCCATTTGCATATGTTTGAAAATAAAGAAGGAAAATAATACTGTTGGCTTATGGGGGACATACCAATGGGTTAGTCAATGCTTCTTTGGCTACGGTCTTGCCCAGTAAAGTAGTGCCTTAGATTAGTGAAGGAGATATGCCGATGCTGTTGAAGCAATGTCCCATTGTCGGTACTGCGCCCCCAGAGCGTCCTGGTAATGAATGGGTTTTGAGTTGGTAAACCCCAGAACATAGAAGGATCTGGGACAGGCTCGGCTTCCAACGCCCCTGGTAACCCACGATGAGCGTGTTTCTGTTCCTGCAGCGGTTTTCAGACACTTCTGACCCTCGATAAAAATCAACCAGGAAAATAGGAGATCAAAGGGAAAAGCACAAAGGAGGAAATTGAGGGTTCTGTGCAGTAATTGATGTCACTGCGCCGCCATCAATGGGATGTCACTCCCTCGCATCATTAGCAAGGAGGCATCTCGCCTCAAAACTGTCAGCAGCTTATTAGGAGAGACTGAGAAAAGCACTGCGGAGATTGTCAGGCAGTGAAAGCTTGTCTGCGGCGGGGAGAGGAAGTAGTTAAATCCAGCCAACACATGCCGTGGGTCACGACGATTATTAGAACTAGGATGAGCACAGAGCCGCGCGTCATAAGGACAGGCTGGCCCACTTCAGTGTTAAAGGTAGGGTAAGCAAAGGCTCCCGGTCACTAGGACAGGCTAGTTCAGTCCTGGTACTAAAGGTAAGCACAGAGCGCCTGGTCACTAGGCAGGCTAGTCCAGTCTTAATGTTTAAGATAGGGGAGCAAAGACTCCCGGGGCCCTAGGACGACTGGTTGGTCAAGTCATGAGGGGGGGGGGGGGATTATACCTCTTCATATCCTAGGGCAGGGTGTATTAGAGCCTTCTTCAGCACCCTGGAGAGCTCCCCTCCGAGCCTGCGTCTTCCCCCTCCTCTCCCCAACCTGCTGCACGGCCGGGGGCTGCGCTGAAATCTCGTTAAATATTTCACGGCTGCTTTTGAGTCACAAAATCCCGTCGGCATAACAACCGGCGGGGGCGAGGGAAGGGCGCCTCGGGCCCTGCTGGGCTTCATCTGGACTCCAGAGAGAGGGTGTGGCTTAACGACTAGAGCGCCCGACTTTGAAGCTTGCGGACCAGGTTCGAGTCTGGCGGGTGGCTCAAACATTGTGTGATTCCGGGCAAATCACTTAATTTCCCTGTGACTTAAAATGAATGTGTCCGTCTGTAATACAATTGGTGCTCATGTAAAGAGCTCTCATACCTTTGGGTCGAGGTCGTGCTATTTAAAACTGCAAAAAAACAACACATAAGGTGAGGACAAGCCTCCGGACAGGGGATGGGAAGGTGGCAAGAGAAGGAAAGCTTCTGGGGATGGAAGAATATCAAGGAATGGGGGCGAGCGTGGAAGGGCTCAGGGGATGGAGTGCTGGTAGAGGATTGGATGCCACAGGGGGTGGATGGCAGACTTGGGATGGAAGGCTAGAGGGGGAGAAATTACTGGATATGATGAGCTAGTCGCTCATTGAACTGGAAAACTTGAGAGCTCTGAATTAGATTTTTTGTGTACAGATTTGTATAGCACAAACTCGACCCAAAGGTATTGAAGCGCTTCACATGAGCACCAGTTACGTTACACAAAGACAGATTAATGTTTTGATAGGCAGGAGGGGATTCAGTGATTTGCCCAGAATCACAGGAAGCTGAGCCGATGCCGAGACTCGAAACTGGTTTCCCAGCTCCAAAGTCAGCAGCTCTGGCCATAAGGCCACAACCGCTCCCGTGAGAGGCTGGCAGGGAATGGGAGGCTGGCACAGGATGTAAGGGTGATGGGTTTGGGGGGGGGGGGGGGGTAACAGGGAACATAAGGGTCTAACGGGGTGGGACACTGACTTGACGGAAGGCTGGCAGGGTCGGAGGCAGACACACGGAGGCTAGCGGGCTGACTGCGGGTTTCTGTCGGGGAATGTGATTATGGCAGCTGATAGGCCGTTGTTTGGGCTTGGGGAGTGACAGGCATTAGGGGATTGGCAAGGAAAATAGATTGTAGGGTTGCCAGATAACTTCCTGTCACCAAGACACAACTTTTCCGGGTCGGGGATTTGGAGTTACCAAAGCAGTCTATTCTGGGATTTGTAGTCTTGGTTCATTTTAATTGTCAATGAAACCAACCCACCTACCTACAGTGATATGTAAAAACAAAGTCCAGGAATGGAAAAGGAGAGTTCCATTTACATAGAGCTGTCTGGTCACCCGAGGCTTGATGGATGGAAGTGGGAGTGACTGACAAGGGATGGGAGGTGGCAGGGAATGGGAGGCTGCTCTCAGCAGCAGGCGCAGCGGGGTCACCTGTGTAGTAGGGTGCTGGGAAGACCCAGCAGCTCTGTATAACCCTTTCGAGCCCCAACATTACAACTCGGAGGAAGACTCTGTGTAGTATGAGGTGACTTGTGTGTTGTCTGAGAGGCACTGTGTGTGATGTAAGGAGCCTAATGTGTATAATGAGTGGCCGGGTACAGTGTAAGTGGTCCTCTTTTTAGGGTGTGACAGGCCCTATTTGTAGTGTTCACTGTCTGTTGTTCATGGTGGAACACGTGTGAGCTGTGAGATGCCCTCTGTGTGGTGTTGTGTCTTATTTGTGGTGCTCCACATGTGGCGTTGGTTTTCTTCCTAGTCATTGTGTTAGTGGCCATTATGTAGCATTGGGAGTCTATGTTGTGAGGTGCAAAATGTGTGATGCTAGCGTACTGTGCACGGTGTAAAGTGCACTACAAGGGGTCCCTTGTTTGGCATTATTAACTTGTCTTTGGTATGAGATGTCCTGTGTGTGGTGTGAAATTGCATTTGTGGTGTAAGGGCCACGATGTGTGGTCTGAGTGGCCAATGTACTGTGTGAATGATCCTTTTTTTAGGGTGTGAGATGGCCAATTTGTGGTATGAGATGCCCTAATTGTGGTTTTGGCTTCCCTGTTTGTAGCGTTATTGGACCTTTCGTATGGTGTCAAGTGCTATGCGATGCCATATCTGTGGTGTTAGTGGTCTTGTGTGTCTGGCATATGTGTGTGAGACGCCTTTCATGTAATGTGAGAGATTTCCTCTCCACTAGGATTCAGTGAGAAGCTTCAAGCACTTCCTTCCCTTGACCTATCATGCCCTGAATATGCAAACAGACTCTACCCGGGACTCTCACGGTACTCACGGGGAGGACCACAATGGATTAAAAACACTTCTTCGATGCAACAGATACACCTACCCTTTCACGGCCTCATCTCACCTGCCACTGCCTATCTCTAGACCCTCTGTCTCCAAGAGCCATCACATAGGGCAATCAGTGGCATAGTTCAGATCCCCAGCAAGAGCAGCTCAGAAGATATTCACATAACAGAGCACTCCCACAGAGTGGCACCTCAAATTGTCATCCTGACTTACAAGAGGCAAATGTGCATTACCTCTTTTTAAAGTACAAGTGGCTAAAATCTAAAATGTACTCCCAACAAGATTAAAAGTCTTCAACAACTATCTGTAATTCAGGAAGACTGTGACTACATAGCTCTTCCCAAGAAGAGTCCACTAAGACGAGGAGATGTAGACCTAACCAATGTCATTTTGACATGTTAACATTTTCAGGGCAGAGGTTTAACCCCATTAGTACCAGTCTAACACAAACAAAGATAGAACAAGCCACTGAAACGTGATCAGTCAACATTTGCGAAGAGCCTTCCACGGTGCCTCCCTTTTAGTAACTTTTTGGTCCATTTGGACTTGAAATTGTTTTTTTGTTAAAATCTGCAGTTATGTAACATATGATGGGTTATGTGGCAAATGCGGAAACCCCTCAATTATGCGTATAAAACCCATGGCCAGAGCTTAATTTGAGCCATTGGCTGCAGTGCAGTCCACCAGCACTCATTAGCGGGGACCAAAACTTATGTTTCCACATCAGGTGTTTCCTAAGAGCAAGAGAAGGAAAAGAGCACAAAGCAGAAAGGTGCAGGAAGAGAAAGACAGGAAAAGCTTCACAAAGGGAGGAAGCAGGGACCTGCAAGAGTAAGCTAAATGGGCAAAGAGACATGATGTGGATTTAAGGCTATGCAGCCTTGGTATTCGGCACATTGGCACCTGCCTCGGACTTCCAAGTGCACTTTTGGAGACGAGCACTCTTTCTTTCTCAAATTTAGCACTGAATTAATCACAGATTGGATTTATTCATGACTCTACTGTCATTCTTTTAGTGGACTTGGCAATAATAAAAACTTTGTAAATTACTTACTTACAAGTCTAGTCTTAGAATTATCTCGTCTCTCCTAAATGAAAAACAAATGACCAACTGATGCCGGAACACTGGGAGATTAATGATTATGTTGTACTACTCCAGTTCGGCTTAAGCTGCTAAACCGACTAAAACTGATATGTAATTAAATTAGCCATGCCTTTTCTGCTTAAATTGGTACAGTCTCTGCGTTGAGCTGGCCACAAAGAAGTTCTGTGATTACACACAGCACAGTTTTGATGTCTACTCTTCTAAGGAGCACTAAAATTAAAGTATAATTAGTCTACAAGCTTGAAAATGGGCCACAAATACATGTGTCCCATTCTGTGCTATGGCTGCCATGTTTAATTTGATATGTCTGCTAGAATTGAAGTGCAAACAAACAGTCCACCACTTGTCTACCCAAATTATCTGCTGGACAGACCTGAGCCAATAATACTAGATGTTGGCACCAAATGGTAGGTATTTTGGCTTTCATGTCCACCTGCACAGCCGCCTGCACTACAGGGTGCACCTCTGGGAGCATGCGAGTCTGGATGTTCCCTGCATGACTGCATCCTTATTCAGAAGGATTCTAACCCTCACTCTTTTTTGCCTCAAAGTCATGCATAGACACAGTGACAAAAACAAGCTACTAGCATAACTGTAGTCCACGCACATTACATTACCATAGCAGTACAGGCCACATGACAGACACGCTCTTCCATCCATGGCGCTCCCACAGAATAGCGTACTATTCATCTCAAAACTTTTCAGATCCTCATCAGGGGTAAGTGCTACTTAGATAGTACAATAAAACAATACAATGCAATGTATGTTACAGTGTGTGATGTGCAGTAGCCTCTGTGTGGTGTGAGGTGCCATGTGTGTGGTGAAATGCTGTACTCGTAGTGTGAGTCGCCCTCTCTTTGGAGTCAGGAGCCCTATGTGTAAGGTGTAAGGTCTTATGAGTATGTCAAATATCATGTGTGTGTGTGCTCCTGTGTATGGTGTAAGTGTTCCTGGGTGTGATTGAATGATCATTTGTGTGTGGTCATGTGTCTGCGTGAGATGCCATATGTATGCTGTGAGATTCTATACATGGTATGTTGTTCAGTGTGAGGTGCCCTGTGTATTGGTGAGAGGCCCTGTGTGTGATGTGAGTGGCTCTGTGTTGGGTGATGTGTCCTTGGTGTGGTGTGAGATGCCCTATATGTAGTGTTAGATGCAATACCCTTTGTGTGGTGAGATATTCTATGTTAGAAGATGACATGCCTCATGCTTGGTGTGAGTTGCCACGTGTGTGCTGTGTGCATGGTCCCTCATTAAAAGTACTAAACCACTGCTGAGTTGTGCACTTGAACAAAGCCAGAATGGGAAACAGAAGCAGCCCTGAAAATGTTTGGTCAGGCTACCCCCTCACCGCATACATCGATTGAGCGCAGTGAGCAGCCTGACCGCTCCAGGAGAAATTTGGGGGGGGGGGGGGGGGGGGGGGGGGGGGTCTCCCTAAAATATATTTTTTTAATGTAAATATGGTGCTTTTTACAACACTTTTTTCATTATGGAACCCTGTCCAGTTGTTGAAGTGGTGGAAGGATATTGGAGACAGGGCTGCGTGGCTCAATGTACTAATGGCTGGATGATGAGGAGTGGGTCGATGAATCAATCAAAGAATGGATGACAATGTATTAAGACTTTTGGCTACGTGGAGCAAATATTCTCAATGCACTGACCAACAGTGGCTGCTCTGGTGTAGCCTCTGCATTAAAACATCACAAACAAATACTGCTACCTCCAAATCTTATGAAACAAGCATAGCCTGAATGTATTTAACACAGTGCACCGATATAGCGCCTCGAAGAATAAAACACAAAGCATCAAGCCCTGATCTAAACGGGAGACAGAACAAATAAACTATGTAGCGGCTGAACAGCTAAAAACAACATGCATCAATATTGCCCCCCCCCCCCCCCCCCCCCTCACCAGGCCCCACTGTCTGATCTCAGGCAGTTAGCCCTCCCACAGTGCCCCCTTCCTTCCTCCATCACCACATGAGAGCACCTCAAAACACATCAGCCCAGGCCGTGCGCTGCGCAAAAACAAAAGACTCCAAAGTGACTCCATTCACAGCAACACCCCAAGCCACGCGCAGGGGACAAAAGACAGCTCTCCCCAGGTTCGTCAATAGCACCACCCCAGGGCAGTGGTGGTGGGGCGTGAATGCTAAGAAGCTCGTGACAAGAACCTGTCACTTGCCACACTTGCCACCTAGTGGAATGATACAGCCTGATCCATCGAACTGAAATGCGTCACAAAAATGACATTATGTAGAAATACAAGAGTCTTCATTATGTATGTACTGGACTTTCTGAGACAAGCGGCAGCAGACACCTCTCCGTCCCTCCCATAGCACCGACGTTCAGCGCTGCGGGTGGCGACCCGTGAAGGAGACACGAACCACTCACATTTTAAACCATTTATTTAGCATTATTTTTTAAAGCGCAGCATTGAAGCAGGCATGGATTGCTCATCTTCAGGAAAAGAACTGTCCCACACCAGCAGTGTGAACCCAGCCTCCGCGCCGCCAAACCACTGGGGAAATGCCCGGTGGCCAGTAGTGCCGATCCGGGCCTGCCCTGGACCAGATGTTCTGCCCGCCCCTCGTTCTGCAGGGAAGTCTCATGCTTCTCTCTGCGCCTTGCGTGATCTCCACTCTGAGTGTTTGTATTTTTCCTGCCTTGTCACACACACTGGCTCTTTAGGTATACCTCCTGACACGCACGCTAATAAAAAACAATTTCAAAGAGTATAATTATGTTTATAAAGCTATCATAAGGATTGACATGTTGCACACTTTTGCAGCAGCATTGTTCGACGCGCGATAAAAGAAGCATAACAAACAATACATAACGAGGGCGCAGGGAAAGCAAACAGGCATCTGTGTGTGTGTGGGGGGGGGGCGGGGGGGGGGGGGGGGGCTACGGTGTCCTATTAGTTACTGCTGAAGAATATACCCCAGCCCACATTGCTTCACACCCAAGTAGCACAGCTCAGCAGCATCAGCAGCAGCATCTTATGGGCACTATCACAGACCCCAGATGCCTCTGCAATGTTTAAAAAAGGCAAGAGGCTGTAAATACAACACCCTCACCTGAAATATGCCCAGGAATATTATATGTTTAAAGTTAAGGATAGGATCTGGGGAAAGAACGAGGATCGGATCATGGTTAGGAATAGGATTTGAGTCAGAAACATGTAAGAAACTGAATTTTTATTTAGGTGAGTGTAGCATAGTGGATTATTGTGTGGTTGTGAGATCTCATCATGTAAAAATGTCACAATCTTTATCAGGTCCAGTTAGGTTTCTTTACTAAAACCCTCAGTTCACTCCTGGGTAGCTGTGGCACAGAACAGTCATGCTTAATCGAAGGAACAAGTGTAAAGCATTTAGAAGCACCAAAATAGTTATAAGACACACAACACAGTAAAAACCCAGCACTTATTTATAAAAGAGAGTGTATTTTTATTGTAAAATAAACACCAAAATGGCAAAAACCTATTGAGGGAAAGATGTGATTTTCATGGTAAGTAAATTATTTTTGTAAAGATGCAATATATTGTAATCAGTTGAGCAGCCTTATCCAATTGGCTAGTGTGGCTACTTCTCTTAATTTGGACGGGCCACAAGAGGTGGGGGCTAGTCACAGGGACTACTCGGGTGACAACTGCTGCAGATAGACAGGAAAGGCTACCTACCGGAGGTTGGGCAACAAAATGGTGACTTTCTAAAGTCACCTTTCTATTAAACGTTCTGTTAAATCCGATCTCAGTAATGAGTCAGGTGTAATGTAACAATTAATTGAACACCTTGAAGTAACATCTTTGATGGTCCCAAATACAAGTTGGCATTTAGTGTGGTGGCGAGGAAAATCCATGTTAGCCAATAGGATCACTGGCCTTTCTACAATCAAACGGCAATTTCATGTTTTCATTGTCAGGGAATGTTAAAAACAAAAGGAACAGCCCTTTAAAATATGAAGCACCCTGCCAGGCGGGCTACCAAGGCCTACCCCAGGGGTGGCTTCTTAATATTAAAAAGGAAGGACTTGACCTGGAAAAAGGGTTTAATTTGGAATATAGAGTTGGCAGTTTTAAAGTTGCACGACCATAATGCAGTTGAAGGCCTTGAGCTGCGTTTTCACCTTATCATTGCAATGGTGGCAAATTAAGTGCTACAGACCACTAGTGACATTTAACTTAATAGCCCTAGGTACCTATTGTGCCATTTATTGGAGACTTTTAGGTAAGTTAACTGAGCCAATGGGGTATTAGCCTATTGTACAAGTACTTAGGGGGTCTAGGCATATGCACTGGGGCCTGGTCAGCAGGGCCCGCTGCATTGCAGAGTAGAAAATACAGCAGCATCAGCCCAAGAAACATGGGTGGGGGAGAAATTATATAAAAAGAGGTCCTTTCCTACATTGGGTGTCTACCTATTACCAGGAATAATCACAACCCTTGTCAGGATGAACCCTCAAAGTCACTTAACTAACCTGAGCTCAACCCTTCGTAGTTATGGAGCAGAGCAGAAAGGCTTATCTTAGGGAAATGTGTGAAGTATTCCTGCAGTTCCAAAACAGTAATAAAGTCAAAATGCAAAACAATAAAAATGCCAAATTGAATAGAAACATAGAGTAAATTGTAATAAACCGAAAGACAACAAAATGACAAATATCGAAAACAGGGAACCAGAGATATTACTTTTTAAAGATTTAAGGGTATATAGCATAAAAACGGCCAAAGCATCAATGATATTCAATAGCCATGGTAGACTGGGTCCTAGGCGTGATTTAAGGGTGACAATAAAAGAGCGCGGGTCAGGTACACCAACCAGGTTTGTCCTGGTCAAAGATTTTACATTCTGGATTAGTCTTTGAAGTCACAATCCACTACAGGAGTACACTTCTGAACCCCCCATTGCCTCAGAGAAAGCACTTAGAGATTCACATGGTATCACACAGAATCCAATGGTAGAGTCCAGTCCAAATCCTGTTGCCACTGGTCAGCTGAGTACTTCCAGGAAAAGTATTTATACTAAATTGGGGGTGCATAGCTCACAAAGTCCAGGAAGCCAAAGTATATGAAAAACGTCACTTCTTTATTAGAAAATTATTTCACTTTTAAGACCATTCAAATCAAGTTATCAGCCAACGCGTTTCGCTCCCACATTGGGAGATTCCTCAGGGCGAAATGAATAACAGTAGGTACATTCACCGTCACCGGGTGTTTTAGTCGATATATAAGTGTTGGTATTCCAGTAATATTCACAGAAATGTTATCATGGCATGTACCTACTGTTATTTATTTCGCCCTGATGAAGCTCCCAATGTGGGAGCGAAACGCGTTGGCTGATAACTTGATTGGAATGGTCTTAAATGTGAAATATTTTCTAATAAAGAAGTGATGTTTTTCATATACTTTAGCTTCCTGGACTATGTGAGCTGTGCGCCCCCAATTTAGTATAATCATTTCTTGATCTGGAGCACAGTTGCGCCACTCAACAGCTGGCGTAGGGGTTGACTGCACAGCAATTTAAGAATTTGGAACTGGTGTGAGGTGCCGCATCGAGGGCCCACTATTGCTGCTAGTGCTTTGGTTCTTGACTTCCAGGAAAAGTACTCTTGCAGTTTCTCGCCTCCCTGTAGGCACACAGGAGATCACCCAACTGACTTTGGAGTTCACTTTGTCATGGGTAAAAGAGGGAACAGGTCCAGTCCTTCAGGGCTCCGCTCATGTTACAGACAGCAGGTGCAACCCTCTTCTGATATTTAGCAGGTTTAGAAAATGTTCTAAAACGGGTGCATAGAGGTGCCACCTTTATGCCTGGAACCAGCTAAAGGGGTGAGATTAAGGGTGGGCGGAGAACTCCGCTTCGCCCACGGAGTGTGCAGAATTGTGGCTCCTCAGTGTTCCGCAAAGAATGCAGAGTAGGCACAACTCTGCACACTCCGCAGCGGAGCGGAGTGGGCCTGCCACCCTCCTCCACCCCCCTATTACTTTGAACATTTACAGTAGTCAATAAAAAATGAAATACAAATATCTTAAGCATGCCATCCCCGGACTGCCCTCCTCGCCTGTTTTCTCTGCGTCCATACAGATTAAGGAAACTGTCATTTGCTTGCGAGAAATGCGCGGGCGTGTGCGCAGTTTCCTTTATCTGTATTGGACGCGGAGGAAACAGACGAGGAGGGCAGCCTGGGGACGGCACGCTTAAAGTAAATGTATTTCATTTTTTAATGACTACTGTAAAGGTTTAAAGTAATAAGGGGGTAGTGGCGGGGGCGTAGCTGAGCTATGCAGAGTTTCACGGAGTTTGATTTCAACTCTGTGGCACTCCGCGTAGCCCCACTACGCCCAAGGTTAGGTGAGATGACTCCTGAGTGCACCCTAACAAATGGGGTAAATATTCTCAGGGTCAACCCTACTCATTTTATCTTTATCTTACTACAGACAGGCCGGAAATGCCATGTGGCATGTTATTTTTAAGATTGTTAAATTCTGCAGCCACACTTAAATTGGGTTCTGGGCTTGGATGTGTGTGTTCGGGGAGTGTACTATGGTAATCCTAGCGTCCTCTTATATCTAAGACTAACATCAAGATTAAGGATAGAACTGTACCCAGAACAAACCCAGAGACAAATGTTTGGTAGGACAAAAGCAGGGTCCTCCAGCAAGCAGACAGTGGACACACAAGAATTGTCTTGGCATCCTATTGTATTCCTTTCAAGTGTGCCCTAAGTGTTACATGTGGCTTAACAGATCTGCCAGGGAGGATTTGAGAGTATAATGTCAAAAAGAATGGCCACATTCCCTACCCTGTATATTTTAGGTAATTCAGAAGAATCATATCTGCCCATTCAGGTGAGCCTATTGTTTGCTTCTATGAGGCATTTCACACCTTTTTAACACCTATTCAATCCTGAGCAGAGGCTGAGAGTTGGCAAAGGATTATGTTAATTTGCTTTCTGACAGTTCAGGTAGGTAATGAGTAAGTTTCCTAAAGTTACTTTTCTTTAATATTTATTAAAAAATTCAACTTCTCGAGGGGCGTTGCTTGGACAGCAGCAGTGATGGCTGCCTGAACCCGTCTCGCTCGGCATACAGGGGAGAGACTAAGTCTGCTATCAGGAGATCGAGCTCACCAACGGTATCCAAACTATCAGGCTTCGCTTCACCTTGCCAGGCGGCACATAATGATACCATGAATCCTGCTTAAACGACTGGTGGAAGCTTTACTCAGCGTGTTGTACAGACACCCAGGACCCCGAGATCTGTAGCCTAAGATGGCGGCACGATACGAGTAGTGAGATGATGTGAGACGAACCTCCCCAGGACCGGCGCTGCTTACCGCTGCTTACTGGAATCACTGTGGCCTTCTCAACTTGGGAAGGTGGGTGCCCACCTATGATAACCCTGGAACCTGTGCCTTCGTCCCGCGCTGCCTGACCCCACTATGGCGGATCCTTGCGGACAATCGTAGCATCTAGTGCGATGCCTTCCCGCTCCGCTCATCCGTCCGCCTGAGATGCAACCCGCGGACACCCATGCAGGCCTACTTATGCTTTGAGGTGTTCCTCCTATGCCTCTTATGTCCTGCTTAAACCTTGTATGACTAGCCGTCTCTGCAAATTCCCTGCGCCAAACACTCCCAAAATGGCGGCCTGATGCTGACTGCTGCTCATATCTGCTCCTCATGCCGCGTTTCCGAGAGCACACATCCTGCACACACAGCAGCTCTGAGCCTCTAATGTCGGCCTTGTTGGCCCGCCGAGCGTTCCTGGCTCCAGCTTGTGTGTAAGGAGATATCCAACGTGACTGGGCTAGTTTTTTATGGTGCTCCTCTATGTAAAATAAAAATAGCGGGGAGTAACAGAGCAGAACGCTATCTACCCGAAGTGGAACCCCTGCGCCAGCAATATCTCCACTGGTGATCCCTTCCCACAGCACTCCTGCTTACAACCTAATCCCAGCTTAAGTCAAGCTTCTACTGCACAGGAGATGGGCACTTACGCGTTGATTCCGGCAACAAATAACACCAGCTCCAGCGACATACCCACCGGGATAGCCCAAGCAACAGTGCTCTTTTTCCTAATTCTGCGCCAAGCCATATCAAGCCAAATCAAGCTTTTGCTCCTCAGATGACACGCAACTGCACTTTCCTGGATGCCAGTGAGTGGGCGCACATTAAAATTGGACTGAACTCGACACCCCAGTGCACACTATCCAGTTCACTAATCAGTTCCCACAACAGTAGAGGTTGGAAGCAAACAAATCTACGTCTAAACGGCAAGGAATTGGCCAACTGCCAAGTGGCAAGGCCCTGCCCACCCTGTGCTCCATCCAAGTGGTTTACTCATCACGAGGCCATACAGGGGTCTCTCTACTTTGTGTCTTCACAACTCAGCAGTGCCTCCCAACCCTACCAAGGCAAGCCTACCAAGACTACCCTAGGATACCCTACCAGCATAGGGCACTAACCAATCAGTCACTGGTTTCATCCCACTTTTTACGCTGTTCAATTTAATTAAGTTCATCCACTCTGCACGACCTCTCATCTTACTCCACCATGGCGGATAGGGAGAGCAGAACAAACAAAAGAGTTGCGTCTGGAACCCTCTCCGTCAGAGTCCCCCGATCAAAGCCAGATCGGACCTGACAAGCACCATGGACATGATATTGAAAAAGCTTGCGGAAGTCCATGACCTAGCTAAGTCGACCTAAAGTAACACAGACACTATGCAGCTCGAATTAACGGCGATCCGTGCAGATATGAGCTCTATGAACATGACTTCATAGAAGCGGAACAGCGCATAAGTGACGTGGAAGATAGAACATCCCAATCCTCCAAGATCATAAAACATCTCCAAACCACTACTAATGTCCTTATAAAACAAAACGCCAGATTGGAGGACCACAACAGGAGGTGGAACATATGCATCTTTGGCGTTCCAGAGAACTCTGAGAAAGATGCAGGCTCATGTGTTGCCTTCCTCGAAGCATGGATTCCAATGATCATGGGATCACCTTCCAATATGGCCTAGAACTCGATAGAGCTCATAGAATCCCTACATTCAATACCCAAGGGAATAAGGGTCTCCGCCCCTTGATCTGCAAGCCTCTAAGATATCAGCATGTGGAAGCCATTCTGCAATTCGCCAGGAAGAACCACCAGGTCAAATGGGAAGGCCAACACATAATTTTCACCCAAGACTACTCCAAGGAAACGGTTGAAACGAGGAAAGGCTTCCTTCTCCTGAGAGACAAACTGAAGGCGAAATGTATTAAATTCTCATTTGCAGGACCTTCGAAATTCAAAATCATCAAGAATGGCAGACCTTGCATCTACTCTTCTCCTCAAGAGCTCCCAAATCACATAGAAAGCTCTCCCTCACAAAGTATGGACCTGTCCAGCAGTTCCTCTAACAAGAGAAAAACGGAAATCCAGGTCTCCTCGTCGCTTGACCGTCTGGTGAACTTCTAACTGGTACTGCTGTCAGTGTTGGGCACTGTTAATACTTGTTCATGTTACCACTTGGTCATGACCTGGGTTTCTTCGAGTAAGTGAAAATGGCGACCCAGCTCTACTCTGTCGCCTGATCCGTTGAGTGTTCTGTTCATTGGTAATGTTGCCAGTTTTGCTAATTGCTAATACCTGTTTACGGTGTTATTCGCCTTTACAGGGGCCAACCATAGGCCCTCTTTTTTGGTTTCCTTGATCAATGTTCTTACTTCCTGGTATGTGCTTTATCCTCTGTGCCCTGGTAGGATTCATGATATGCTAACTCATAGACCAAATTCCGCTTAAGATTGCCCTTTGGTCGCTGGCTCGAGGTTGTATTCCCTCACTTATGTTCCACCTTTAACGAAGTTTGGAACTACCATACAGATTCTTGAGTGAATGTCAGTTTATAGCTTAGTCCTTTATCACTGCCTCAAACCTGGGACACTGGACTTACTCAGTCACTGGAATTATTCAAATTTACTGTACTTATTTGCTGCATTTTTTCAGATTCCTCCTGAAGTTTTGCTATGTAATTTGTCTCCTTTGTGCTGCCTTAGGCGGTACTGCAGTTGCAGCTCCTACGTTCAATGTTTCGGAAGGGGGGAGGGTTGTGGGAGGGGGGGTTGGGGGGAGAGTTGTGGGACTGTGGGTACTTAATTCAATGGTTGTTTCCCTTCTGTTTATTTTTTGTCGCCTTTTTAGGTCGAGCAGACCTAACCCTCAATGCGTGAGCATTGAGGTGTCTGCTTCAGACCTATTGTGGCCCGTTAGTGAGAATGCTGGAAAAAGGTACACCAATCTGTTACGAGCTCGCAGTTTTCACTGCGGGAGCGCGCGTCTGATCCGCGCATGCGCAGAGTCCCCGCGCATGCGCAGAGTAACTCACAGCCCTTGCACAGACGCAGGCAGGCAGCCCCCACCCCTCTGCATGCATGCACACACAGGCGAGCGCATGCACACGCAGGCACACAGACACTCGCTCACACACACACACACACACACACACACACACCCCCCTCCCCCACAGTCACACGCACGCACACAAAGCCCGCCCGCCCGCACTCGCGCGCGCACATGCTTTCCCTCGCCTCCCCCCTCCCCCGCTCAGCAACCCACTCACCGGCTTCCTTCGTGCGGCGGCTCTCCTCAGCTGCAGGGCCCGGCAGCAGGACTCTTCTTCCCTCCTTCGGCACCGGGGCGCAGGGTAGGCTCCTGCCTGCTCCGGTGCTCCAAACACGGCGGCTCCGTCCAATCGCGGCTCTTCTGTGGGAGGCGGGGTAGGCTCCCGCCCTCCTACTTCCTGTTTCCTGTTGTCGCGCCGGCCTGCCTGACTTCCTGGTCGCAGGCCGGCAGAGTGACGGAAGGCGGTGACTTGCGGTATTTATTTACCGTACTGGACGCAGGGTTGTCTGAGAAATGTTGCCTCAAAGCACGTCTTGTTTAATCTATAGGAGTGTATATATAGTAAAATGACGGCCACAGTAGACATGTATGGGTTTGATTTTAAGCGAAGTACGTGAAGGGGAATTTACGTTGACCATGTCAATGCCTTAGTGCTAAAATAAATTGCGGCGGGAATGTTCAAATGTGCTTTATTTTTTCCTGCCTGTAATGTTTTACATCTCAGCTATGCAAACAGATAATCTTTCCATCTTTTCTCTATACTTCTCCCTTCTAGTCTTTTCTCTCCGATGTTTACCTATGCCCTCTTCACCATCCTTTGTCTACCGTGTCTCCTCACTCCTTTTTGCTGCATTTTGTGATGTTACTTGCTGGTTTGCGGCCACAGTGGACATGTATGGGGTTTGATTTTAAGCGAAGTACGTGAAGGGGAATTTACGTTGACCATGTCAATGCCTTAGTGCTAAAATAAATTGCGGCGGGAATGTTCAAATGTGCTTTATTTTTTCCTGCCTGTAATGTTTTACATCTCAGCTATGCAAACAGATAATCTTTCCATCTTTTCTCTATACTTCTCCCTTCTAGTCTTTTCTCTCCGATGTTTACCTATGCCCTCTTCACCATCCTTTGTCTACCGTGTCTCCTCACTCCTTTTTGCTGCATTTTGTGATGTTACTTGCTGGTTTGCTGCTGTTCTCCTGTTACGTGCATTTCTTGAGGCGCTGTTTTTCCCTTGTAAAATGTGTTTCTCCAGACTAGGGTTTCTCGGTTTGCTTATTTAGTGCTCTGACATCTCCTTGGGTAGAGTAGCACTATAAAAATGTTTAAAAAACGTAGAAATCTAGCCACAATGTGTAGTTGGAGCGAGATGTAGTCTTTACATGGTTGTTTATGGAACCAGCAGGTGTGTTTGTGTGAACAGCATGGCTAGAGTGACAGTGAGTGCAGAGTGAGTGCAGTGACAGTGAGTGCAGAGTGACAGTGAGTGCAGAGTGACAGTGCGTGCAGAGTGACAGTGCGTGCAGAGTGCGTGCAGAGTGACAGTAAGTGCAGAGTGCGTGCAGAGTGACAGTGAGTGCACAGTGAGTGCAGAGTGACAGTGAGTGCAGAGTGAGTGCAGTGACAGTGAGTGCAGAGTGACAGTGAGTGCAGAGTGACAGTGCGTGCAGAGTGACAGTGCGTGCAGAGTGACAGTGAGTGCAGAGTGCGTGCAGAGTGACAGTAAGTGCAGAGTGCGTGCAGAGTGACAGTGAGTGCAGAGTGCGTGCAGAGTGACAGTGCGTGCAGAGTGACAGTGCGTGCAGAGTGACAGTGCGTGCAGAGTGACAGTGAGTGCAGAGTGACAGTGCGTGCAGAGTTACAGTGCGTGCAGAGTGACAGTGCGTGCAGAATGACAGTGAGTGCAGAGTGACAGTGAGTGCAGAGTGACAGTGAGTGCAGAGTGCGTGCAGAAACAGTGAGTGCAGAGTCAGAGTGAGTGCAGAGTGACAGTGAATACAGAGTGAGTGCAGTGACAGTGAGTGCAGAGTGACAGTGCGTGCAGAGTGACAGTGCGTGCAGAGTGACAGTAAGTGCAGAGTGACAGTGAGTGCAGAGTGACAGTGAGTGCAGAGTGACAGTGAGTGCAGAGTGACAGTGCGTGCAAAGTGACAGTGAGTGCAGAGTGCGTGCAGAGTGACAGTGAGTGCAGAGTGCGTGCATAGTGACAGTGAGTGCAGAGTGAGTGCAGAGTGACAGTGAGTGCAGAATGACAGTGAGTGCAGAGTGACAGTGAGTGCAGAGTGCGTGCAGAAACAGTGAGTGCAGAGTGCGTGCAGAGTGACAGTGCGTGCAGAGTGACAGTGAGTGCAGAGTGACAGTGAGTGCAGAGTGACAGTGCGTGCAGAGTGACAGTGCGTGCAGAGTGACAGTGCGTGCAGAGTGACAGTGCGTGCAGAGTGCGTGCAGAGTGACAGTGAGTGCAGAGTGACAGTGAGTGCAGAGTGACAGTGCGTGCAGAGTGACAGTGCGTGCAGAGTGACAGTGCGTGCAGAGTGACAGTGCGTGCAGAGTGCGTGCAGAGTGACAGTGCGTGCAGAGTGACAGTGCGTGCAGAGTGACAGTGCGTGCAGAGTGACAGTGCGTGTAGAGTGACAGTGAGTGCAGAGTGACAGTGAGTGTAGAGTGACAGTGAGTGCAGAGTGACAGTGAGTGCAGAGTGACAGTGAGTACAGTCACTCAGCACCACCACATTATCACTCAGAACCACCACAGCACAAATATGTTCTCTCAATGTTTCAAGCTTTATTACAAATGTCACAAAAAGATGTTCATATTTCACTTCTGTTCTTGGATTTCGTTACAATAAAATACACTGAACATAATCTTCACAAAAGTTATTTACAAAAGTTTAAGCTATTGCCATTATAAATTACAATCACTTTTATTAAGTATTAAAACAAATTAAAAGCCATTGTTATTTGTAATATCAATACATCTAAGTCACATAAATACAAATGTTGCATTACAAATGCTATAGGTGTCACATTTGCGAAAGTTATAACTATTGGCATTGTAAATGACAAAGCTATTAATTTAGCTATTTTCAAAACCAACACATAAATGAACATTTGGTGAATTTCCATTAAAATATTTGACTTTTTTACTAAGATATTATTATACTTTTTTTATGCAAAGAAAATTTAGATACTGCATAAATAACTTTAATAAAAGATATTTTATATGTAGCTTTTTATGTAAAAACATAACTATAGCATAAAGCAAAAAACAATTGCCATTTACAATGCTAATAGCTCAAACTTAAATAATGCGAGACCTATTGCATTGCAAATGCTTGTTATTTTGCTGCAGCTCCTTACTCTTTGCAGACTTCACCATTCACCATTTGGCTCCTCGTGCTCCACGTTTGTTGCATAGGCTTAATCTCAGACTTCACATAACTAGAGCGGTCTCCTCACAAGTGGTAAAAGTCTTGGGTAGGCCCTTCCCCTCTACATGCTTATTCAGGTTCATAGGTTGCAACTGGTCACCCATCCTTCTGGCGAACAAATCCGTTTAGATGGCCGAGAATAGGTCTTTAGTTGACAATCTCAATATTGTTTCCCTTAACGTCAAGGGCCTCAACCATCCAGTGAAACGAAGGAAGGTCTTTGACTACCTCCTGAAGTCCAAAGGAGATGTCATCTTACTCCAAGAAACCATATTATCAGAGAAAGATCTGAGTTTTTTAAACCTCAACTCGGCCTCGCACACTCTATGTTCCCCGGCCATCCACAAGAAAAGAGGGGTGATTACTCTAATCTCAAAAAAATCAAATATCTCAGTCACCTCAAATACTCAAAATGCAGAGGGCAGATTAGTAATTACACATTTGCTGCGAGGGGAAGATCCCATACATGTAGTGAACATATATGCTGGCTCCCGCTCCATACCTCCCCCCAAGAGCTGACGATTTAACGAAGAAATTTTGTCAGACCCTGAGAATAAACGACAGATTGAGGAAGCGATCAGGGAATACATCACACTAAAACGACTCCCCAGATACAAACACAGCCGTGGTATGGGACGCGCTCAAGGCCACAATTAGGGACGTCATAATAGGCATCAGGGCGCGCACTAACAAAAAACTAAATGCAGAACTCGTCACACTCGAAAGCAACATTAAGGCTCTTGAAACTGCCCACTCAGCTAACTTAAATAGTAGCCATCTCCTAGACCAACTTACTAATAAGAAATATGAATATAACACAATTGTGAGTAGACGCGCTGGTGTTTGGATGAATACATTTAAAGCACTGAAGCTGTCCAAGGGTAATAAAGCGGGGAAACTACTCGCCTCATATCTCAAACATAAACAAAAACAATTTGACATTCCTGCGATTAGGGACTTCGCCAACAATATTCACACCAAACACGATAAAATATTGGCCTCCTTTCAGGCCTTTTACGAAGACCTCTACAAAAACAAGCTAGCATGTGACCCGGAAGCCTGTACTAAATATTTGGATACTCTAAACCTCCCTAAACTCTTTGAAGAGGAATGTTCTAGGATCATCCTCCACAGCCAAATAAATTTCTACCTCTATCAAAACCCTCAAGTGTGGCAAAGCCCTAGGTCCTGACGGCTTCTTGGCAAGCTTCTACAAAGCATTTGACACTTCGCTTAACCCCATTCTACTAAAATTATTCAACTCATTCACCTCCACAGGGAGCGTCTCTGACTCAATGGGCGAAGTCACCATCATTGTTATCCCGAAAGATGGTAAAGACCCCTACTCACAAAAAACTACCGCCCCATTTCGCTTATAAATCTGGACTGCAAAATCTACACAAAATATTTGGCCAACAAGCTCAATAACATCCTCCATAAACTGATCAGCAACTCCCAGGTTGGCTTTCTTAAATACCGTATGTCCAACGACAATACGAGACTTCTCTGCCATATTCTAGAAAAAGCCAAAATTACCCCCACCCCAACTGTTGCCATCACCCTGGATGCAGAAAAAGCGTTTGATAGGGTGTCTTGGTTTTTTTTAAGACACTGCATGACAGCCTTCAATCTGGGTGATTCCTATATCGACATGGTTATGGCCCTGTACTCTGCCCCATCCGCCAGGATCTCCATAAATGGCGCACTGTCAGACTAGTTTAGACTAGAGCATGGTACCAGACAGGGATGCCCCCTCTCTCCAGCATTATTTCTCCTGGCTTTCGAACCACTCATAACTGATATTAAACTAAATGAAGCCATTACAGGAGTGCTCTTCGGGGACACACAGGTGAAACTGGCGGCTTACGCAGACGATATTCTGGTAGTCACAGAAAACCCTGAGGCATCAATCACGGCACTCATGTCCACGATAGAGGAATATTCGGCACACTCTGGTTATAAATTGAATAGGAATGAATCGGAGGTCAAACTCCTAAACATCCATGGCACCAAGGGCATGCTAGGTAACTCGGGCCTATCATGTCAGACCGGTTTCATTAAGTACCTAGGCATTGAATTTGCAAGCAACCTCCTAGAAACACTTCAACGCAACGAGTCCCTCACATTAGAAAAAATTAAATCACAACTCGACGGCTGGTCCCCCTGCTTTATTACCTGGTGGGGAAGGATCGAGACCATAAAAATTATGATCTCCCCCCTAGTAAATTATCTTATTACTATGCTCCCTCTCAATATGTCCCATAACTTTCACCACAAACTAGATGCCCTACTGAACAAATTCCTGTGGAAAGGCAAGAGGGCAAGAATTAGTCTGAACAATCTCCGCCTTGATAGATCCCTGGTTGGGATTAATTTAGCAGACTTTAAATCATATCAGACTGCCTTCCTGGTTAAGCAAGGCTCATACTGGTTGTCTTCCCCCTCTTGATTATTTTCCGGTGTGGCTAGCCATAGAGAAAGCTCTCTTCAAAAATCTCACTCCTGCAGCTGCTCTAACGGCTAACCCTAATACGGCCACCTGCTCGAAACCCGTCTTTCAGAACACAAAAGCAGCACTACTTAAAATTGATAAGACCCTAGGTCAGAGGTCTTCAAACTTTTGGATGCCGAGACCCCCCTGTCAACATTTTGAGGTATTAGGACCCCCTCCTGACAAAAATTTCTAAACCTGTAGGCAGGCTACTAGAATTATGAGGCAGGTGAGGACCAAATTACGCAACAGGCTTGACTAAATTGTGTGGGAAGAAAATGTAAGTGATGTTATGTGATGCTGTGTATTTTGGGATAGCATTGCTTCCTTATTTTGACATTTTTTACACACAGTAACTCTGAGGAAAGATTTCAACCCATCAGTCTCCGTTTATAACCAAAATACAGCAATTAACATCAGAACGATTTCTAGTCAACCTTTGAGAAGGGCCTTCCACTCCACAGGAATATGTGCTGCCACATTAGAAGCTTACCTTGCCCAAGCCAGAAGCCGGGGTCCTTTAAAAACCTGGCGGTTTTGTGCAGAGTTAAGCTGGTTACCCATGCAGCTTTCCTCTCACCCCCTCCCTTCCATCCCTCTCTACTCTCCTAACCCCGGATCCCTCTCTCACTTTGCAGGCCATTTTCTTTCACTCCTTTTTACAACGTCTGAACTCTCCCCATTCAACCTCTCACTTCACTTTTTGCCATTCTCTCTTTTCACTGCCCTCATCTCTAACAGTCTCTCGCATTTATCTCATGGCCTCTCTGGTCCCGTCACCTCCTGTGCCCCTCAGCACTTCTAATTTACCTCGTCTCTCCATTCAAATTTTTGTCTATTTGTATCTTACACCTCTCCAGTCCCCCCCATTCAACTTTCACATCTCCCCTTTGTTCTAACAGAAGCCCTCACCTTTGGCTCACACTCACTTCTTGTGTGTCCACACTTCTCTTCGACAATTCACATTTCTCCTCATCCCTGACCTCCTCAAACGAATTCTCTCACTCCCTTGCTGTCCTCTCTCATCCTCTCATCTCTCCTCACCAAGCATACGGGTCAGACCCGTATGCTCCTCTCGGCCTGTGCCACTCTGCTTATTGTTCCCTAATTCAAGAAGGCATGAGTTGTCTGTCTCGCTGTTTTGGTGCAGGCCGCGCAGTTATGGAACTTACACTCTCCTTTGCTTCGCTCCACCAAGAATCTATTATCCTTTAGGAAGATATAAAAAACTTTCTCTATGCTCTGTAGGTTACCCCATTTATCTGGTTCTCCTGTGTGTTTCTCATTTGCCTACAGGCAGCAGATGGTTATTAGCCCCAGGACATCTTTTGATAACAGTAAGGCACTACAAATGTAAATAATAATATAGCCAGAAGCAGGGGAGTCACTAGACCAGAAATTCAGAGAGGACTAACACTTCCAGCCAGGGCTGTTCCTAACACTGGTCGCACACGGTGCAACAGTCTTTTTTGGTGCCCCACCCCCGTTTCCTCCTTCTCCATGAATTCCTTCACTGCCAATCACCAACAATGCACCTCATCTCTCTATAGCACCTTTCTGACAAACATTTCATTTTTTTATAGCGCTACTCATAGTTTACTCGCACTCAGTTCTGTGATCTGCATAGTACACGTTCTTTGTAGCAGGCAGATTAACCCTCTGCACACTGTGTGGGTGACAAGAGTGCCCAAGTGAGTGCACGGTGAGCGATGCAACAGTGCGAGAGTAGGGTAAGAGGAGTGTGCAGGGTGAGTGAGGTATATATATTTACAACAAGGGGTGGTGAGGGACAGAGTCTCTGAATTAAACAGAATACTCTCACCCAGTCAAGAGATCAGGGCTAGATCCAACACCGTTTTTTAGCTCACTGCACCATCCCAGTTTCAGAACCCGGCTGTATGCAAACTAGTCTGTTCCTGTCCCAGTGCATGATGGGAACAGGGCAAACTAAACTACAAAAGCCAATTCTTACACTGGGAAGGAAACAAGCTACCGGGGACCGGTTTCTGGCATTACAGCCTCTTCGGCCCGGCTTGCTTGAATCCTGATGGTGCAATGAGCAAGGGACTCACATCTGAGTATACCCTTCCACGCTTAGGGTGGACAAAAATATTTACAACAAGGGGTGGTGAGGGACAGAGTCTCTGAATTAAACAGAATACTCTCACCCAGTCAAGAGATCAGGGCTAGATCCAACACCGTTTTTTAGCTCACTGCACCATCCCAGTTTCAGAACCCGGCTGTATGCAAA
Source organism: Lissotriton vulgaris (assembly GCF_964263255.1). Classification (NCBI taxonomy): domain Eukaryota; kingdom Metazoa; phylum Chordata; class Amphibia; order Caudata; family Salamandridae; genus Lissotriton; species Lissotriton vulgaris. The sequence continues at coordinate 651,725 of NW_028246023.1, read as the reverse complement.
CTAGTCTGTTCCTGTCCCAGTGCATGATGGGAACAGGGCAAACTAAACTACAAAAGCCAATTCTTACACTGGGAAGGAAACAAGCTACCGGGGACCGGTTTCTGGCATTACAGCCTCTTCGGCCCGGCTTGCTTGAATCCTGATGGTGCAATGAGCAAGGGACTCACATCTGAGTATACCCTTCCACGCTTAGGGTGGACAAAAATATTTACAACAAGGGGTGGTGAGGGACAGAGTCTCTGAATTAAACAGAATACTCTCACCCAGTCAAGAGATCAGGGCTAGATCCAACACCGTTTTTTAGCTCACTGCACCATCCCAGTTTCAGAACCCGGCTGTATGCAAACTAGTCTGTTCCTGTCCCAGTGAGTGAGGTGGCGTATGAATTTATGAATATGGGTGCGAATGCAAGTTCAGAATGGGACGAATGAATGTATGATTACTGATGGGCTTGTTTGAGTTAGTTGCATATTGAGCAGTGAGGGGGACAGGTGAGTGAAGTGTCACATGAGTGCAGGATGAGTAGTGTACTTGTGTGAGTGCAGGGTGAGGTATAGGGTGAACAGCACAAGTGCATTGGGAGTGCAGAGTGATCACTGTGAGTGCAGGGTGAGTGGGTGAATGGTGTGAGTACATGGTGATCAGTGTGAGTGCAGGGTGAGCGTGAAAGTGAAGGGCGAGAATGAGGAGCGAGCTGTCTGAATGCAGGGCGCATTCCAGACACTTGAAGTAACTCATCATGTTATTGACGGCGGCGTAGGGTTTAAGATCTAAGTTAAACTATTGTGGCATTAATCGGGGATCGAGGGTGGAGGAAATAAATAATGTGCTTATCCTGCAACAAACTTACAGTCCTATGGTGAGGGTTGCCAGTAGATTATTTTGATGGCCCAGTCGGTACAAAAATAAGCAGTCACCTAAAGGTGTATTTTAAGCATTTATCTGTGCATACTTCAAACAGCAAATATAAATAGAAAGCACTTTTAATTGTGTTCTAGGGCTGCCTCAAAGATCAATGACTGATGAAGAGAAAAAAACCAGAAAAGTCACATAAGGAATGCATACATACTTTTGTATTTAAAAGTCTATTTAGTGTCAAGAGGAGGTCTTTCCAGGCTCTTTAAACAAAACAGGCAGGCATTTTTCTTTTGGCAATCCTACTTTATATTCCTTTTCATTAAATGCATTCTCACAGTACAACAGTAATTGTAAAATACAAATGTAAGGAGCAGGCAGAGTGGGGGCCCAGGGGGTACTGGAACCAGGAAAAAAACTAAGACTCTGTAACAAGTTTACAAAGACATGTAAATCTGCAAATGGTCTTTAAAGACCTGTGAAAAACTCTGCATGCAGGAGATGGCTCCAGACACTGCCCAGCCGAGCCCAGCAGCTCGAGTTTCACTGCAGCAGCAGCCGGGCTGAGACACACACAAGGGAGGAGGGGGGCTGAAGCCCTTGGGCCTCTGCAGAAGTGTGACTGTGAAGGTGCGACCCCCTTGGCATCACTCCGCAGCCCCCCTGGGGGTCGCGCCCCACAGTTTGAAGACCCGTGCCCTAGGTCATAGAATAAGACATTTGCAATGGGAATCGCTATGGTATAATAGTATGCTGCTCTACAAAGGGAAACCGTAATTTAACGAAACATGGATCAATAAAGGCATCTTCTTCCCCCAACAGCTCCTCGGTGAACAGTATCCCCTCACTTTCAAGGAGTTACAAACCAAATATGATCTAGACCCAATGGAGTTTTATAACTTTCTGAGTATCAAAGCAGCAATATCTAAGGCTAAGCTATCCTCTAAACCCCCATCGCTTCCGAAAAACCTAGCTAACCTGAACAAACTGGGTCACCAGGTCTCCAGGCTTTACAAGATACTACGCCTGCAACACTCGTCTCTTAACAAACATCTTACACAGTTTTGGGTTTCTCTCTCCTCTGTACCTATTCCAGACTTGGATTGGTCCAAAACCTGGGAATCAACCACGAGACACAAAATAAGCCCTGCACTCTCCCAGACAAAGTTTTGGCTTCTCCACAAAGCTTTTTGGACCACGGCGCGCCTCTTCTCACATAAAATTAGGGACAACGCTACATGCTGGAACTGCAATGACAAACACGGAGATGTAGAACACCTCTTACTACATTGCGAGTGTGTCGTACCCTTCTGTTATCAAATATTCGCCTTCCTTTCCAAACTCTTCCATATCTCGCCCTCCAGAGAGCTCTCCACCTTGGTATTTGGATTCCTCAGAGTCCCTGACCTCACAGACAACGACATGGCCCTCTTAGACTTACTCCTCACGGCCGCCGTGAAAACCGTTCTTAGCAATTGGAAAGACACTAGAAAAGCCTCTTTTAAATGGTGGATGAACTGGATTACCAACTTGAGAGGTGCTGATAATATCTCCCTTCAAAACACTCCCTGGCGCCCTCTCCACAGACAAATGTGGGTCACTCTCGACAACTACTTCAGTGCACAAAAACCTCCTTGAACCTTACACCCATTGCGCTGCCTCTAGCTGTCACACCCTCGAACACAGCAGCTCCCACGCACATGCCTAATTATCTGGGCACTGTACTTGTAGGGTGCTGCATACTTACTGCACATTATATGCGGCTGTAACATGTGCTCACTGTCAACCACAGTAACTGCTGGATGATGCCTATTCATTATATTGGTCTGCAATGATTATTCATCACTCTCACATTGTCTTTCTGTTGATTTACCCCTCACTTCACCTATTGTTTTTATCCCTTCTGTGCAAGCAAACTGTCTTTACTATGGCTAATATCATTTATTATTCATTTGGTATTTTACATTTGCTTTATTGTCCTACCTCTGTATGTTATGCTTTGAAACAACCAATAAAAACTTTTGAAATCGAAAAAATACAACTTCTCTATTGACTTGAATTGTAATAACTATTAAAAATAGTGCAATAATTATTTTTCTACCTGGTCCCTTTTCCCAGAAATAGTATTGGTTTAAAATATTTCTTCATTGTTTTCTTCCATGGGCCAGCCAGCCTTCCAAGAGTTAAAATAGCTTCTGGATGGATATGAAAACTTAACATGTTTACATGTCCCACTTTTAAATACCACACACTCTTCTTTGTGGACTACAAGGCCTAAATTGGGATTACTTAATGGGAAGGTTTTTATCTGTCATAAGGCGTTACATTTGACAGGTTGCAGTGCATGTTTTGCACTGTTACACTGAGGATACAATGGTAGGCCTGAAGCCATCTGTGCATTGCAAAAAATCTGTAGGGACATCACGCAAAAAATGGTCATTTCCTACAGAATAGGATTAGGGTTATGTATAGGGTCGGGATAGGATTAGAGTCAGTGATTGAGTTCATATAAAGGATTAGGGTTAGGGATATTAGGTTTATAGATAGGATGAGATTAGCAACAGGATTAGGTTCATTGGTAGGATAACGGTTACGGGTGAGGCCATAGATAGGATTCATTTATGGATAGGGTTATAGGTTCCACTAGGGAAAGGGTTAGGATTATGTTTATGAGTATGATTACAATAGTAATAGAATTACATTTATTGATCAGATTCGGTCTTGTAATGGGATCATATTTATTAAAACGGTTAGTTTAATTAGTAGATAAATATTAATGATAGGGTTAGGCAGTGTGATTACATTTATCGATAGAAAAAGTGTATGGTACAATATTAGTGGTGTAATGAATGTATGGATAGGAATATCAATAAGGGTAGGATTAGGTTAATAGGGAGGTTTGGGATTAGGGATAAAATTTGGTTTATGGTGAGAATTTGGGGTATGGATGGGATATCAATTAAGGTTAGTTTTATCAACAGGATTAGGAACAAGGCTAGGTTTCGGTTTATGATGATAACTTGGGTTCAGATTGAATTAGGGAGGGGATTGGTTCTATGGATAGGATTAGATCAGGATATGGCTAGGAATAGTAGTTAGGAGTAGTCTTGAGGATAATATCGGATTTATATGCAGTATTAGTAATAGAGTAGGCTTATACTTCTGGATAGATGGGTAGGATTACCAGTGGAATTAGCTTTATGGATAGGATTTGGTCTGTTATAGAATTAGGTTTTGTGATTTAAGGTTGTCTTATAAAACTGCTGTTTCTATTCATTATTCATGTGGCACAATATGTGTTTGTACATTGAATCCAATTATAGTATTTTCTTCTATGGAATGAAATATGGCCAGGGAAATAACCTCAGCAAACACATTTTTGCAAAACAAAATTCTCAATGTTTTTGTGTGGAATACATAAACAGAAATGAGCAAACTTTTAAACAGTTCATTGCCCAAAACAACTGTGCTCCTTCTGTTTTACACCCCCTTGATTCTACAGATTAATTTCCCTGCAAACCCCCAAAAAACAATATTCACCAAACAACCTCTGGTCCAAGACCAGCACTCTCCCCAGCAGCTCCGCCACACCAGCACTGAGCCCTTCTCCTAGCAGGGTCCGAGCTGGCAGCCTGTCCCTACGCAGCAGGTTCTCCTTTTGCCTACACTCCATTTCCGTTTTAAGCCTTATTTCCCCTTTGTTTTCGCTCCTTAATTGCTTCCTCGTTGTTACTTCTGTGTACTTATTTATTGTGTTGTCCCCGCTGTACTGTGTTTTCCCCTCTGTACTGGGTCCTTCTCCTAGCAGGGTTCGAGCCGGCAGCCCGTCCCTGTGCATCAGGCCCACCTTTTGCCTGCAGTCCGTTTCCGTTTAAGTCGTATTTCCCCCTTGTTTTCACTCCTTAATTGCTTTTCCTCATTGTTCCTTCTGTGTACTTATTTACTGTTTTTCCCACTATACTTGGACATTTAGTCTTCCTGCTGCTGCTGCCCTTTGGCCCGCCACCCGACTCAGCCCCGCTCACGCCTCCCTACCTCTGCTCCTACCCCCCTCCACTACTTAATGGCAACTGATGCGGGGAAGCTCGCGTAGAACCTTGACCTCTGGTCGAAGGCCAGCACTCTCCCCAGCAGCTCCGCCTTACAGCCGCACCGCTCCAGCACTGCGCCCTTCTCCTAGTAGGGTTTGAGCCAGAAGGCTGCCCCTGCGCATCAGGTTCTCCTTTTGCCTACACTCCATTTCCGTTTTAAGCTGTATTTCCCCTTTGTTTTCGCTCCTTAATTGCTTCCTCGTTGTTACTTCTGTGTACTTATTTACTGTGTTGTCCTCGCTGTAATGTGTTTTCCCGGCTGTATTGGGCCCTTTTCCTAGCAGGGTTCGAGCCCAGTGGCGTAACAAAACATGAGGGGGCCCCCCTGCAAACTACATGGAGGGGGCCCCCCTCCAATTCTCCGTGCCAGTCTAGAGCTCTCAGGCCAGCGAACCGCCATACTGCAGGGGATGCTGGGCGATTGTTATGCCACTGTCACCAATACAGCCGTTATAAGTAACACTTACCTTGCATCCTTCTCCTCTCTGCCTTGCACCCTTCTCCCCCGCCGCCTTGCACCCTTCTCTACCCTGCATCCTTCTCCCCTCTGCCTTGCACCCTTTTCCCCTCTGCCTTGCACCCATCTCCCCTTTGCCTTGTACCCTTCTCCCCTTTGCCTTGCACCCTTCTCACCTCTGCCTTGCACCCTTCTCACCTCTGCCTTGCACCCTTCTCACCTCTGCCTTGCACCCTTCTCCCCCTCCGCCTTGCACCCTTCTCTACCTTGCACCCTTCTCCTCTCTTCCTTGCACCCTTCTCCCCTCTGCCTTTCACCCTTCTCCCATCTGCCATGCACCCTTCTCCCCCTCCTCCTTGTACCCTTCTCTACCTTGCACCCTTTTCCTCTCTGTCTTGTACCCTTCTCCCCTCTGCCTTGCACCCTTCTCCCCTCTGCCTTGCACCCTTCTCCCCTCTGCCTTGCACCCTTCTCCCCTCCACCTTGCACCCTTCTCCCCTCCGCCTTGCACCCTTCTCCCCTCTGCCTTGCACCCTTCTCCCCTCCGCCTTGCACCCTTCTCCACTCTACCTTGCACCCTTCTCCCCTCTACCTTGCACCCTTCTCCCCCTCCGCCTTGCACCCTTCTCTACCTTCCACCCTTCTCCTCTCTTCCTTGCACCCTTCTCCTCTTTGCCTTGCACCCTTCTCCTATTTGCCTTGCACCCTTCTCTTCTCTGCCTTGCACACTTCTCCCCTCTGCCTTGCACCCTTCTCCCCTCTGCCTTGCACCCTTCTCCCCTCTACCTTTCACCCTTCTCCCCTCTGCCTTTCACCCTTCTCCCCTCTGCCTTTCACCCTTATCCCATCTGCCATGCACCCTTCTCCCCCTCTGCCTTGCACCCTTCTCTACCTTGCACCCTTCTCCCCTCCACCTTGCACCCTTCTCCCCTCAGCCTTGCACCCTTCTCCCCTCCGCCTTGCACCCTTCTCCTATCTGCCTTGCACCCTTCTCGCCTCCGCCTTGCACCCTTCTCCTCTCTACCTTGCACCCTTCTCCCCCTCCGCCTTGCACCCTTCTCTACCTTGCACCCTTCTCCTCTTTTCCTTGCACCCTTCTCCTCTTTGCCTTGCACCCTTCTCTTCTCTGCCTTGCACCCTTCTCCTCTTTGCCTTGCACCCTTCTCCTCTTTGCCTTGCACCCTTCTCCTATTTGCCTTGCACCCTTCTCCCCTCCGCCTTGCACCCTTCTCCTATCTGCCTTGCACCCTTCTCCCCTCCGCCTTGCACCCTTCTCCCCTCCGCCTTGCACCCTTCTCCTCTCTACCTTGCACCCTTCTCCTCTCTGCCTTACACCCTTCTCCTCTCCGCCTTGCACCCTTCTCCCCTCCGCCTTGCACCCTTCTCCTCTCTACCTTGCACCCTTCTCCTCTCTGCCTTGCACCCTCTCCCCTCTGCCTTGCACCCTTCTCCCCTCTGCCTTGCACCCTTCTCCCCTCTGCCTTGCACCCTTCTCTACCATGCATCCTTCTCCCCCTCTGCCTTGCACCCTTCTCCCCCTCTGCCTTGCACCCTTCTCCCCCACCCCATCCTTGTCCCTGTCTCTTCTGTTCTCTTGTGGGGTGGGCCCCCCACCCTCTCTTCTCTTCTCTTGTGGCGTGGGCCCCCCACCCCATCCTTGTCCCTGTCTCTTCTGTTCTCTTGTGGGTGGGCCCCCCACCCCATCCTTGTCCCTGTCTCTTCTCGGATGGGGGCCTGTCCCTGTCTCTTCTCTTCTCTTCTCTTGTGGGGTGGGGCCCCCACCCCATCCTTGTCCCTGTCTCTTCTCTTCTCTTGTGGGGTGGGCCCCCCACCCTCTCTTCTCTTCTCTTGTGGGGTGGGCCCCCCACCCCATCCTTGTCCCTGTCTCTTCTGTTCTCTTGTGGGTGGGCCCCCCACCCCATCCTTGTCCCTGTCTCTTCTCGGATGGGGGCCTGTCCCTTTCTCTTCTCTTCTCTTGTGGGGTGGGCCCCCCACCCCATCCTTGTCCCTGTCTCTTCTCGGATGGGGGCCTGTCCCTATCTCTTCTCTTCTCTTGTGGGGTGGGCCCCCCACCCCATCCTTGTCCCTGTCTCCTCTCTTCTCTTGTGGGGTGGGCCGGTGGGCCCCCCACCCCGTCCTTGTCCCTGTCTCTTCTCTTGCTCTTGCTTTCTGAGGCCCCCACCCCATCCTTGTCCCTGTCTCTTCTCTTCTCTTGTGAGGTGGGCCCCCCACCCCATCCTTGTCCCTGTCTCTTCTCGGATGGGGGCCTGTCCCTTTCTCTTCTCTTCTCTTGTGGGGTGGGCCCCCCACCCCATCCTTGTCCCTGTCTCTTCTCGGATGGGGGCCTGTCCCTGTCTCTTCTCTTCTCTTGTGGGTTGGGCCCCCCACCCCATCCTTGTCCCTGTCTCTTCTCGGATGGGGGCCTGTCCCTGTCTCTTCTCTTCTCTTCTCTTGTGGGGTGGGCCCCCCACCCCATCCTTGTCCCTGTCTCTTCTGTTCTCTTGTGGGTGGGCCCGGCCCCCACCCCATCCTTGTCCCTGTCTCTTCTCGGCTGGGGGCCTGTCCCTTTCTCTTCTCTTCTCTTCTCTTGTGGGGTGGGCCCCCCACCCCATCCTTGTCCCTGTCTCTTCTCGGATGGGGGGCCTGTCCTTGTCTCTTCTCTTCTGTTGTGGGGTGGGCCCCCCACCCCATCCTTGTCCCTGTCTCTTCTCTATTCTTGTGGGGTGCGCTTTGTTGAGAGGAGAGAGTGGGGGCCGGGCTCTGTGCTGCCTCAGAGGAGCAGTGGAGACTGCTGTCTCTGGTGCCCCCATCCTCTTTCCGGGACTGCCTCTGGCTCTGACTGAAGAGAAACAATGTATATTGATACTTTGTTTCTCTTCAGTCAGAGGGCGGGGGCGAAGGGCTCCGAGCAGGCTGCACCTGCTTCAGATGCAGAGGGAGAGAGGCTTGCTTCACCGCAGACCTCTCTCACAGCTCTCAGAAGAGCTGAGGGGGCCGGGGACCCCTGGGGGCCCCTTCATTAACGGTAGAGAGTGAGGCCCCCCCGCACTGCGGGGTCTGCGGGGGCGTTTGTTACGCCCCTGTTCGAGCCGGCAGCCCATCCCTGCGCCTCAGGCTCACCGTTTGCCTGCAATCCGTTTCCGTTTAACCCCTTCCATGCCGATGACGGCCGTGAGCCGTCATGGCACACAGTGCTCGTGTGCTGATGACAACTCCCGGCCGTCATGACCGCACCCGCGATTGGAATGTGCCGCACAGGCGCAGAATTGCGGCCGCGCCCAAGGGGTTAAGTCATATTTCCCCCTTGTTTTCGCTTCTTAATTGCTTTTCCTCATTGTTGCTTCTGTGTACTTATTTACTGTGTTTTCCCCGCTGTACTTGGCCATTTTAGGAGAAGCGTGGCTCAATGGTTAGAGCGGCAGACCCTGATGCAGAGGTCTGGCCCGGGACCAGGGTTCAATTCCCGCCCTGGCTGCTCTTGGACTCAATCTCCCCAGACCTGATCATTCTCGCCTCGGTGCCTAGTCTAATCGTGGGTCCCACTCTGTGACTCTGGGCAATAGCTTGCTTAATCTCCACAACCGCCCCAGCAGCGCTTGGATGTCTGGCTTCACCTTGGGGGTGCCCAGGAGTGGACATCTCACAGGAAAGCCAGGAAGGGTTCCACAGCGGTATGAATACAGCGCTACGAGACCTCTGGGTAGAAGGCGCTATATAAATACAAACACATACAAACAAACACATTTTTCCCGCAGCTGCTGTTCTATGGCCCATCCACTGACTCAGCCCCGCTCCCGCCTCCCTACCTCTGCTCCCGCCCCCTCCCCTACTTAATGGCGACCGCTGCGCAGTCGCACAGTGGACGCACGCAGCGGGCGCGCCTAAGACAAGCCCGTCTGCACTTGTCCCGAGACCGGACCACGACCAACGCCAGGAACCCTGATTCTTCTAGACCCCACTGCTACAACTCAACCACCCTCCACACACTTAATCCCGGGAGACACACCAACTGCGATAAGACCCTTGCCAAACATCACCCATGGACACTTCTCGTGCAGACCCTGCCATCAAGGTCCTCTACGATAACTTCAGCGAACCAGCATCGGACACCACCTCCCCACCTACCGCCACCGATAAGCCAACCATCAGGACTTGGGATCCCGTCACCGTCGAACACATCACCGCGACCATGAAGAAAACCCACTCAGGAGCCCCAACTAACCCCTGCCCACCCCACATATTCCACAGGGCCGCTGTCACCCTTGTACCCAAAGTAGGATGGACCATCAACGCCTCCTTCAGATCCAGAATCTGCCCAGATGACTGGAAGAGGGCGGAGGATAAACCCCTCCTCAAGAACCCAACGGCTTTCCCAACGGACCTGAAAAACTACCGTCCCATCTCTCTCCTCCCCTTCGCGGCCAAAGTCACCAATAGACTCGTAAACAACCAGCTGACCGCCTTTATCGAAGAAAACTCCATCCTGTACGCTTCCCAGTCTGGATTCTGAAGCAACCACAGCATAGAGACCACCCTCCTCGCCGCCACTGATGACATCCGCATGCTACTCGACCAAGGACACACTGCTGCCCTCACCCTTCTAGACCTCTCCGCAGCCTTTGACACCGTCTCACATCGCACACTCGCAGCCAGACTTCATGACACAGGGATACAGGGAGGCGCCCTCGACTGGATCCAATCCTTCCTCTCTGGCAGAACCCAGAGGATCAGACTCCCATCCTTCCTCTCCGAACCCAATGATATCAACTGCGGAGTACCCCAAGGATCAACACTCAGCCCCACGCTCTTCAACATCTACATGGCCCCCCTCGCCGCCATCGTCAGACAGCACGGGCTAAGCATTGTATCCTATGCCGACGACACCTAGCTCATCCTCTAACTCACAAAGAACCCCGAAGACACCAGACTCTGCTTCCAGAAAGGAATGAAGAACATGGCAGCCTGGATGAGTCAGTCAAAAACCACTTTATTCGATTTTGTTAAAAATCATAAAAGCATACTACAACAATATAAAATCATTCCAATATAAAATCATTCCAATTACGTATTTTGCAATTTCATATAATACAATGCAGTTAAAAACACATTTTATAAAAAATTCCATGTTATACAATTCAATTTTGAGCTATAAAAGGTCATAAAAGACTTATGTGCAAGAGCCAGAAATATTTAAGTCATCCCAGTCCCCGTTGTTGTGCTTGTGCTTTCCTCCTCCTAATTCGAACAGCAGCCACCAGATAATTTGCCACACTAAACATTACCAAGGGAGAATCAAGCATTTGTAGGAAAAGAAAAGCGGGTTTTGCTTGCAGGAACGCTTTCTCCTTCAGTAAGGGTAACAAATACTTTCTCCTTGGAACTTGATAAAAAGGGCAAAACAACACAAGGTGTATGTTGTCTTGTATGGAAAAGTTGTCACAATCACATACTGGTGCATCCTCCAGTTTGCACCAACCCTGTCTATCACAAAGTACCAAGTATATCTGGTTGAACCTAAACTTAACCAGAAGCCATCTATGAAATGGGATATTTACTAAAGCAAGGTACGGTTGGATGGCAATACATGTGAGAGTCATATAATGTGCTCTGACCGTAGGTTTTGATAACTGGAGTTGTTCTCTCTCCAAAGACTTGAGTCTGCAAAAATTCTCTTTGACCCAAGCAAGGTCAGCTTTTTTTAAATCAAGCGGGGAGGAGAAAATCTCCGGGCGTCCAAGTTCTTTCGAGCACTTATTAATGTAAGCCAGCCAAGCAATATCTTTATGTTTATCCAATTTTAGACAGTCCAACAAAATTTTGTGGTTAAGACTTAAGTTATTGTTGGTCCAAACTCTTATCCATAATAGAATAGGAGCCATGGAGAGGATATCTGTAATATAACAAACTCCAAGCTCCTGATGGACAGAAAAAGTGGCTGTTGATAAGGGGAGTCCTAACACAGAACATAAAAACTTATTAACCTCTGTTTGAATGGTTTCAGTTTTTACATAACCCCATAATCCAGCTCCGTATCTCGCTATAGCCAATGATTTTGCCCTATACAAGGCTAAAAGTGCACCGCTTGGTTTCCCCCCCAATCTCCTTGCAAAGCTTAAGATGGCATTAACAGAACTCCTTACAGCTTTGGTCTTTGCTACTACCTGAGGGGTCCAGCTGCCCTTGGTGTCAAAGATTACTCCGAGGTAAGTGAACACTTTTACATTGCTGATCACTTCCCCTTTGCAGTAAAAGGATTTGGTGTTATTCTTTGCTGCCCCAAAGACCATAACATGAGATTTTGCATTATTAACTACAAGGTCAAGAGAGGACATAAAATCACTAAATGCATTTAGAAGTCTCTGGAGGCCCAAATGTGTCCTAGCTATTAAGGCGGCATCATCCGCGTACAGGAGCACTGGGATGTGAGTGTCTCCTGCACGTGGAGTGTCCACAGATGAAGCCAAAAGAGTTTTTTCCAGAGAGTTTATGTACAATGTGAACAGCATAGGGGCAAGGATGCAACCTTGTCGCACACCCCTGCCAGATTTAAACCACGCTGTGCGATGCCCCTCTTGGTCCATTCTAATGGAAGCCTTGAGGTCTTTATGGAGTTCCGCTAAAAAGTGGACCAAAGGGGGGTCCAATCCCATCTGTAACAGCATGCCCCACAACTTGGCTCTATTCACTAAATCGAACGCTGTAGACAGGTCCATGTATGCAACAAAAATAATCCCTTTTTTAGCCTTTGTGTATTTAGCAATTATCATGTTCAAGTTCAGGCATTGGTCCTCTGTCCCTCTGCCTGACCGGAAACCATACTGGGCATTGGACAAAATGTTATTCTCTGTGGACCATTTGTTAATTTTCACCAATAGGACTTTTCCTAGGATCTTCATGGAGGAATCCAACAGGGATATGGGGCGATAACATTTTGGGTCATTTCTTACTCCTTTTTTAAAAATTGGTACAATAATTGAACATGCCCAAGTATTTGGAAAGCCCCCCTTAAGCACATTATTATAAACATTCGTTAATACAGTTGCCCATAGCTCTAGGTCTGATTTATATAAGTCCAATGGGACCCCATCGGGTCCAGGTGCTTTGTTCTTGGCGGACCCAATTATAGCGACCTTGACTTCATTTTCAGTAAAAACAACCGCAGGTTGAAAATTAGTGTTACACGGTAAACAGAAGCTCTCATAAAGTAAATTGCTCCCATAAATAACTGAAAAATGGTTAAGCCAATCTGCCTCAGGTATATTGGCCTCAAGGTCTGTGTTACATGTTTTAGCAAATAAGGGGTTATTTACAATGGACCAAAATTTAGAACTATGTTTTAGGGTGGTGGAGTCCATTAGAGCATCCCAGGCTTCTTCTTTGACAGCTTTTTTTCGTATTTTTACCGCCTCTGCATATTTTTTCCTCAGTTGAGCTATCACTGGCCTGTTTCTTGGGGAATGTTTTAGTGCAGCTATCAGTGCAGAGTGGGCTTTTGAACAAGAATGGTCAAACCAGCCAGAGACTGGGGCGGGTCCCCTTTTAGGGCTAAGGGTTAATTCTTTCTCCACCTTCAAGCAGATAGCCTCAAAAGCGGCAATAATCTCTTTGTCCCCCCTAGCTGGGTCCCTGCAAGTCTGGAATTCCACCGCCATTTCATGTTCAATGAGATTCAAAAAATCTTCAGGGCAAACTTTGCACCATTTTAAACGCCGCCCATTATCTTTACTCTTAATGTGCTTCACAGAAGTGGATAACAGGACCTCCTTCAACAAACCAAGTGATCCATCCAACGTTAGACACACCGGATTGTGATCGCTAAAGCCACTTTCAATGGCGTTATAAAAAAGGACATAGTGGAGAAGCCCAGGGGACATAAAGATGTAATCAATGATGGATTCACTACCCCTTGCATTGTAGGTTACCACCCGTTCATTGTGATCAGCAAAACTAGGTTCATAAAGATCATTAGCTGATAACAAATGTTCCATAGAGGAACCCTTCAGGCTATGCTCAAAATGGGGAGGGGTCGTAAGATCAGGCCCATCAAGATCTTTGATCTGACAATGTGATTCACATAAGTGAACATTAAAATCACCCATTAAAATAATTTGAACAAAAGTGGTTTGTTTTGACATGTAATCCGCAACAAATAAATTTAAACAATCTAAAACAGAGTTTTGGGGGCCACCCTGCAGAGAATTATAACAATTTATAAGGAGTGTTTTATTTTTGTCTAATTGACATATTTCTACCAGTTGAAAATGGTATGAGGTACTATGAATTTCTCTCACACTCCCAGCTATATTGAGGGATACCAAGAACATCAGGCCGCCAATGTCCCTTCCCGCCACGGAACACTGTGCTTTTACAAAAAAAAGAGGAATAACCATCCAGCCAAAAAGAGTTGTCCCTAGCCCATGTTTCCTGCATGGCTACAATATCGTATTCTTTCAACTTGCCTAGCCAGATTGGGTCATTTTGTTTTGCACGTAAACCAGCAACATTCCAGCTCAGAATCTTAATGTTTCTATTACCTCCCTCTGTTATTACCTCCCCCACATTTGAAACCACATTTGAAACCACATTACACGGGGTAAAGTTATTAGCTGAATTACAGGGGGTTGGGATGTCCATAAGGGCTTCCTGTGTAGTAGCTGAATGGTTAGTTAGCATAGGATCTAGTCAGTCCATGACAACCTGGTTATCAAGAACCGCAAATCTATTTGAAAGAGGCAGGTTGTCTGAAAAGCTATTCATTGCCGGTGTGGCTACACCACTACCCCTAGCCCTCTTAGTCACCCATTCATTTCCTTGCTGCTGGAAATTTTGGTTGCCCTGGTGCCCTGGATTACTGTTTAGCCGGGGCCTACCATACCCAACCCCGGTTGGCCTGGGTGTAGGAGGGTAGAAAAAACCCAGTGGCATAGCACGTACACCCTTACCAAAAGGATCTAAAGGGGAAGCATCCCAGAAGAGTCGGCTAGTGACATCACGCGATTTAAAATTTACTATGACACAGTCACCCGCCACACATTTCTTAGTTTTACCAACCCAATTGACCCTTCTACACATCAATATATTAGCTGAGATGTTGCTTTCACCCGTGCAATTTGTATTGCACCACTTTTCTGTGTGGTTACGCAGCGTTGCATGATGTTCTACCTCCCCCGCACCTAATTTAGGTACGTTAACCAGGACAGCCACAAAGGGTGTTGCATCAGGAGGTAAGTGTACTGGGGGCACCCTAAACCCCTGGTCTCCCAGAGGGCATGATGGCCTAGCCGCTAAAGATGTATCCAGTAGAACCTGGTTTGATGCAGCTTGTGGTAAGGGTGTATATCTACCATTTACAACTTTTCCTTTGACTGGTGCAAGGCTTTCTGTTAGTATGTTAACTACTGGGTTGCTTGGTGGGTCAATTTCTATGGGTACTATGGGTGCTGGGACAGGCGGCTGATTACTTAAAAAATTATTAATGCGTTCACATTTGATCAGCAAATTGTTAACACAGTCCCTCAGTGTCTCTGTAATATCAGTTGCAATTTGGATTAGGGCTGATTCTAGCCTCTCAGTAAAAAGTTTTTCCAGTATTTCCATAAGACCCTCCTTGGTAACATAGGAGGCCTGCTGTCCCCCAGGTTGGGTGTTGGCCACAGTTTCATCCACACTCCCAACCTCATTACTGGCAGGTTTTACAGAAATAGGCAGTTCTGGGGAAGGCAGGACTGTGGGGGTCTGTGCCAGATTAGTCCGGCACGCTTCAATTATGACCTTCGGCTCCAGTGGTACACACCTAATGGGTGAAGAAATTGTAGTGCTAGTGCTCCCAGATGTGGTTTCCAGTGCCAATGCACGTTCAGAAACTGCTATCTGGGTGGTTAATTCGTCCACTTTGGAAGTCAAATATGTGAGAATACTGGTTGTGTATTTCGGCACCTTAGCATTAGCCTCGCCTGCCGCCGATGTGTTCAGTTTGCGCTTACCCATGATGAAAGGGACGTGGCCCGTCCCGTCCCTGGTCGTCCTTGGACGGCCTTAGACGGCCGGCCCTCTGCCCGGGCTCCGCCCGGCGACGTCCGCGCGCGTCCGCGACGCGGAGGGTCTGGCCCGCCTTTGTAGCGCCTCCGGGCGCGCTGTCTGCGGGGACCGGAAGTCCCGGAAGTGCACGCAAAGCCCGCTGGGAGCTGTAGTCTCCAGCCGCCGAGATGGTGATGGCGGCGAGACCTACAGCGTTCCTGGACCCAGGGGCGTGAGGCTGCGTGTGGCGAGGTGTCGAGGTGTTCCAGGTAAGGTGCTGCCGCTGCAAGAGCCTCCCGCTCTGCCGAGGGTCTGGCCCGCCTTTGTAGCGCCTCCGGGCGCGCTGTCTGCGGGGACCGGAAGTCCCGGAAGTACACGCAAAGCCCGCTGGGAGCTGTAGTCTCCAGCCGCCGAGATGGTGATGGCGGCGAGACCTACAGCGTTCCTGGACCCAGGGGCGTGAGGCTGCGTGTGGCGAGGTGTCGAGGTGTTCCAGGTAAGGTGCTGCCGCTGCAAGAGCCTTCCGCTCTGCCGAGGGTCTGGCCCGCCTTTGTAGCGCCTCCGGGCGCGCTGTCTGCGGGGACCGGAAGTCCCGGAAGTACACGCAAAGCCCGCTGGGAGCTGTAGTCTCCAGCCGCCGAGATGGTGATGGCGGCGAGACCTACAGCGTTCCTGGACCCAGGGGCGTGAGGCTGCGTGTGGCGAGGTGTCGAGGTGTTCCAGGTAAGGTGCTGCCGCTGCAAGAGCCTCCCCCTCAGCCTGGATGAAAGACAGCTGCTTGATTCCATCCACCCCTACAGACCACGCACGAAACCTTGGCATCATCCTTGACTCCTCCCTCTCCATGAAACGCCAGATCAAGGCTGTTGCCTCCGCCAGTTTCAACTGCCTGCGCATCCTCCGTAAGACCTTCAAATGGATCCCCCCGACTACAGAACGACCGCCATCCACGCGCTCAAAACCAGCAGACTGGACTATGGCAACACCCTTTACGCCGGAATCAACAGAACTCTTCTACGCAAACTCCAAACCATCCAGAAAGCCGCAGCCAGACTCGTCCTCGGGACATCGCATCACAAACACATGACCCAACACCTACGAAGCCTTCACTGGCTCCCCATCGAGAAGAGGGTCACCTTCAAACTCCTCACCCACGCCTTCAAATCCTTCAACAACTTCGGACCCAAATACCTCAGTGTGAAAGTATCTTTCCACACACCCATGAGGAGCCTCCGCTCCGCCGACCTCGCCCTGGCGGAGGTCCCCTGTATCCGCAGAAACAAAACGGGCGGGAGAGCTTTCTACTACATCGCAGCCAAGACCTGGAATAAGCTCCCTGTGAACATCAGACGCTCCCCCAGCCTGCACGTGTTCAGCAAGTACCTCAAGACCTGGCTTTTCGACTGATTGGGAGCCCCTTCCCCCTAGCGCCTTAAGACCCTCACGTGGGAGTAGCGCACTGATTGATTGATTGATTAAAACACTTGAAATTGGTCAAATGATGGGCGTATAATTGGAAAATTATTCTAGATGTTCCTTCAGTTTTGCACACATCTAGCAATGTGGTTAGTCATTGGGTTGAATTTTTAAAATAATATCAGTATGTTTCTGGTTAGAATTAAGGTCAGGAGTTCAGGATTAGTATGAAGGTGGTAAGGATTAGGGATAGATTGAAGGAGAGGGTAAATATTAGGGTTAGCAATAAAGTATATCTAATAGTATTAAAGTTAGGAATAGTATTAGGATTTAAGAGAGATGTAGTAGTTAAAGATTAGAGATACATTTAAAGTTAGGATTAGGGTTCATTTTCTAGCTGTGTTACATTTAGATATATGGTAAAGGATTTGGAAATACAGAATAAAAGTATCAGGGTATGGCTCGGTAAGGGAGATAAATTACAGCTAGTTTTGGGGGGTTTATGCTATGTTTATGGTTGGCTAAAGTAAAGGAGATTGTGAGGGCAATGGGGTTAGGTGTTAGACTTTACAAATAATATAACGAATAAGGGTAGATTTAGAGTGAGGGTGAATTAAAGAGCCAGAGATGGTGTTACTTTTAGAGACAGAGCTCGGCATAGAGTTGAGACAGAGTTAGGGTAGTAATTAGGGTACAGAACATAGTTAATAGTTATTGTTTATGGTTGTGTTAAGGTTACATTTAAGCATTAGCAATATACTCTAGGATATGGTTTTGTAGTTAAGATTACGGATACATTTAGTATTGGAATAGGGTTAGAAGTTTGGCTTGACTGAGTATTTAAGGTAACTATATAGTGTAGGTTTGGGAGGTAAGAGTTACCTAGGTTACCCTTAGACATATGCCAGAGTGAGAACCACAGCATGTTCATAAGAAATCCTAAAACATGTATGTTTTGTTGATTCTGCCTCTCCTTTCCCTCCACACCCATTATTGAGTGGAACACTCCCAGTACCAAAATGCCTATCAGGGAATGTAGCACTCTATAAGTAGTGCAATGACTCACTGAGGGCTTTTTGGTTTAATGAGTTTCAGGCACAGGGTTACGTTTGGTGTAAGGCTTTGGCTTATGAGCTAAGATTGTTGGTAGTTGTGAAGGTATTAATATGATTTCAAGGGTAGTTTAAGGACTGGTGATAGGTTTACGGTTGGATTACAATTAAATTAGAGAGTTAAGGTACAGCCTGGATATGAAGACAGAACTATTGTTATATTGGTAGCAATAAAGATTAGAATAATTGGTTCAAGCCCAAAGCTAGCATTGAAGGTATGATGGTAGGTAATTTCAGGAGTGGGGACAGAATTATCGGTACATGAAGATAGAGATAGGGTTAGACATGACGTGCTGATAATGAAGAGGTACATTGTCATTTTAAGGGGCCATTAGAATAGGAATTTAATGAATTTGCAGTAATGAGTTGGGGGTGGTGACATGACCCGCTTCGTGAATGTTCTAGCTCAAACAGGGAGGACTGGGAGCAACTGGGGAACAGCAGATATATGAGTATTGAAATAGCAGTATTAAACAACACTGCCAGCGCATACCTGAATTTGAATGTTTCTTGTCGCTTTTAATAGCTGGCTCTTACTTAACTAACATCAGAAAGGTGGGAGCGGTTAGTCTGCCCTGCTTCAGTTGGAACCCATGGCTTGCAGGATATATGTAGTGCTCGGTACCAAGTCCACCATCAGGTGTAGCTGCTTTACTGAGGTTGAAACCTGTGACCCACAGGCTACATGCAGAAATCAACAAGAGGTGCATTGTGTCCTGAGCTGTGCTACTGTGATTGAACCTTGTTTCGTTTAATGGTACACACAAAATTCGGCAGTGGGCACATTATGGTCCTAATCTGTCTTGCTGGCATTGAAACCAGTGATCAGCGTTTTGCACTCGTGTATGCAAAAGGCCGCCCTACTGGCTGACGGACACCTCAAAGTTCAGAGGAGGACCTGAGAATATGAAAGGAAGCAAGCAGGAGGCAGAAAAGTGGAGGCAAGTAGGGGTGAAGGAGTCTTCTGGATGCAGTGCTGCCCCACAATTCACTTTGGTGTAGGAGTCGGCAGGGAAGAACACGGGATGGAGGAAGAAGTGAGGAGAGAAGGAACAAGGGTGAAAGTGAGATGATCAGGGCATGACAAATTGTTAGTAAAAGTGTGCACTGCGCAAGAGGTCTTAATATAGGACAGTGGGGGAGGGAGCCCATGGGTGTCAGGCGATTGCCCCTTCCAACCTCTCCAAAGTGTGTACAGCCAGGACTTTTGCCTAAGCTCTTCATGTGTGCCCACATCTGAAGGGAGAGTTGTGTGCAACACATGATTCTAGGGGGTTCTCAAGGTTCTAGGAGGTGGAAGGCATAAGGCTTCGAGGAGAAGCCCTCTACGGTGTGCTGAAGACGGATCACTAGAACTCGCCTAGTTTGGTGCAGCCTGGACTGGGCTGTCTGTGCTCAGGACCTCTGCCTAGGATGCTGATACAACTGTTCTGGTGACGCCTGTGTATGCTGGAATTCGCTATGAAACTAACTGAGCACAGAGATCAATATTCCCCCTTGCTCAGGCCAACACCTACGGCGGTTGCTCATGAA
Source organism: Lissotriton vulgaris (assembly GCF_964263255.1). Classification (NCBI taxonomy): domain Eukaryota; kingdom Metazoa; phylum Chordata; class Amphibia; order Caudata; family Salamandridae; genus Lissotriton; species Lissotriton vulgaris. The sequence continues at coordinate 632,244 of NW_028246023.1, read as the reverse complement.
AAGGGAACTCATGATTGACACAGGTGTGGGGACGCAGAGGTCTCTTTACCTCCCTTAACCTCTACCTACCCCTGATCCCTAAAATCACCCTTACCTCCCTTTACCTCTACCCATTCTGAACCCTAAAATTACCCTTACCATCCTTTGCCGCTACCCACCTGAAACTCTAAAATTCCCCATAACATCCTTTACCTCTACCTGCACCGGAAACCCTTTAAAAAAAAATAATGTTCGTTATTATTTTAAAAAATACTTACCGGTGTGGTAAAGTATTGTGTGAAACAGGTACAAATACTTACCTTTGTGATATTTACGTACAAGGTAAAGGCATGCGTGGTAAAGGAATGTGTTGCAAAGGCTGTTCCCAGTCTGAAACCTTAGCTAAGTTTGTAAGTGTCCCTTGACAGTTCCTGATCCCAAGGACGTAGGAGACACTACATTTCTTGGGGGGGGGGGGGGGGGGGGGGGGGGGGGTGAGTGGTTAAAAAATACCTGGCACGTGGGAAAAAAATACTTTATTAAATCCCCGGCTGGTATTATTAAAATGATACTTTTATTGACACTTTTACATTTTACATGTGAGTAAGGGGAGGGTAAGTGCATCAACCCTTGTCCTGAAGAAGGGGGCTTTGACCTCTGAAACATGTTGACTTTTTGATACAGTGGTCTGGATACCCTAATACGTATCTATAAAAACCACACGCCCTGCACTTTCATTTTAATAATACCAGCCGGGGATTTAATAAAGTATTTTTTTCCCACGTGCCAGGTATTTTTTAACCACTCACTTTTTTCACCTCACCTCACTCACACCTTTGTAAAATAACACACACCCCCACACATAGTTCACTTCAAGTGCTCCTGCGTATCCGCGAGTCGTAGCACGCCGCATCCCGTAGAGGGGTGCGAAGGCCCCGATGATGAAGCATGACACCAAGGGGCCTGTTGGTGTGTGAGGGGCATTTAAACAACACTGTGTGTTCCCCATCACTCTAGGGATCACTATCACTTTGAGTGGATTCCACTTTGTTTATTCGTATGACTAGGGAGACTGAATCCACTGACTCTCTCTCTCCCCCCTCCTGTTAAAATTTGCAATCCCACCTACCTCATGAACATTCAAGAGGTGGATCGCAAATTACGATTCACCTGATTGAATGCCATCACAGAGATGATTGTCAGCGGAGGTCAGCAGACCACCATGCTTGTGATCATATTTTAAACAACGTTTTTTTATTGCCCCATTTTCCTTCAAGAAAAAGGCCTGCATTTGAAAGGTTTTTTTTCTGTTTGACTGTTGGCAGTGATCCTATGAATCAGTGCCCACTCCCATACATACTTTTTTTAAACATTCACAAACCCATTTTATGATTCGCTATCAATTTGCAAAATGGGTTTAGCACATAAATAAAAGCCATTTTGTGGTCACAAATCCTGTGATTGTGTGAATTGTAGGCTTTGCCACCACAAAATGGCTTTGTACATCAGGCCCATAGTGAATTAAAGTGATGGACCGCAGATTCCACAATTTGGTCAAGCAGGAGGCTGGGATTGGACTCCAGGATTGCATGTTGTGCAGTTCTGACACTGTAGGTTTATATCGGTCTCTCTTCTGTTGATCACTAACATAAATACACTTATCATACCTTAAATCAAACGGATAATGTATACACATGTATACAAGTGCCTAGTCATAAGATTTAAAGACATCCTCATCTGTTTGAATTGTTTCCGCAGACTCTGAAGATCAAACACAGTGACATTTAATTGGAAGATTTTTGGTGAAGGAATCTTTTTAGGTAGTAATTATGTAATTTTAATACTATTTATAGTATGATCTGTTTAACAAATTAATTTAATATGCTGGGAAGGATTTTTATATAATGTGTAAATTTTAACCATATGTATTTATTAGATGATTCTTTAAAAATAAACACATTTTGACTGGTTGACAGTGATAAATCATGCCTGTCTGAATTCATGCTACAATTCCCAAGTATCTCTTTGATGAGCTTCAACCCAAGGAACAAACTCTTTGGGAACCTTGGAGACCACTTCAATGTGTTTGCTGATTATTTGTTTGCTGTGGTTGAGGTATTGAATCTGCACCTAAAACAGTGCTCACTTGGAGCCGATGGTAGCAGATGTTAGCTGGCACTCTTTTTTAGGGACCAGGACTTATTTTTAATCATCAGGCTTTGACCCAGTCCATGAGAGAGAAAAGCAGCAAAGGAGGAAGAAGGAGGAAGAGAACGACGAAAAAACAAAGGCTACAAGAGGAAGCGGGAATGAAAAGGAACCCACAAGAATGTGATGTAGGGGCAGGGAGAGTATATTGATGGATGAAAGAGGCATGTTGTGAAATAAAGCAACCCTGACGTTCAACTGCAAAGCTATTGTGGGTTTTTTTACACACATTTGAGTCATGGCACTTATTCTTTTACAAATCATGCGCTGTCCTATAATTGTTCTTTTTCTTGAGTCAGCCTAGCCAGGAGCATCATTAACATACACTGGCATCTCCTGCCTTAACTTACTCTGCGGGCTCACCTGGTGAGACAAACAGAATAATTTTAAGGAGAAGCTTAACACCTCAATGACTGCAATTAAATAATTAGCGAAACAAAGAGGTCATGGAGCCCCCACAGACTTTATTCCTCAAGTTACAGCACTTTAAGGAGTTTTAGGTTTCAGAGAGACTTGTTCTGTCTGCCACTGTTTAATCTTCAGTGTACACTTCAAAATCTGGGAGGGATACTGTTCCCTGCGTCCCCCCACTCCGAAATCAGTGGGAGGTACACCTCCCCATCCCCCACTGCTTCAGTGTCAATGCTTTATCCTCTTCAAATGTATAGGTTTCAACTGCCAAACGTATATAGCGTTGAAGATATGCCCCAATTGCACTTGTGTATGAGTGAATGTGCACATGCACACTGAATATGATGCTGACACTTTTTTATCAGCTGTTTCCAGGCTATTACTGAGGCAAGTGCCCCATGGGAACAGTCCAGACCGAACTGCCAGGCCAGGACCTCCCTGGACCGGAAACAAGCATCCTGGGACTGGTTTCAGGGTATGTCTCCCTTCTTCAGCCAGGCTAGCTTGAATCCAGTGGCACAGTGAGCAAGGAACCCATGTCTGGGCATACCTATCCCACTTAGGGTGAAAAGTGTTACAGCGACCAAATGATGGACGGAATGCTGACAATGCCAACATTCTCCCCCAGTCAAAAGCTCCTGGTTAAATCCTTCGTTCTTTATGCCCAGACGTGGGTCCCGTGCTCACTGCACCGCTGGATTCAAGCTAGCCTGGCTGAAAAAGGGTGATGCCCTGAAACCGGCCCCAGGATGCTTGTTTCCGGTCCAGGGAGGACCTGGCTTGGCAGTTCGGGCTGGACTGTTCCCACAAGGAACATGGTCAAGACTGATTTGCATATGGCTGGGTCCAAACTGGGGTGGTGTGGTGAGCAAAAGAATGATGGATTAAACCCAGATCCTTGTGACTGAGGGTGAATGTTTGCATTGTCCAGCATTCCCTCCATCAATTGTTTATTTTGAAGGCTGAAAGAATGTCACAGGCCTTCTAGGAGCAGAATTGGTCTGTGGTGCAGCGTAATTCTGATCAGCACTGAAGGTGGTGGCAAAGACTCCAGTGCCAGAGCCACATATATCAGCCCACGTAACCGCAGCCAAACCCAGGAGCCTAGATCTGAAGAGGGACTTGATTGTACATGGACATACCTGGTGGCCCAAGACATGAAGGCACAATAAAACAAGGCCTCCTCCATATGTGCCTGAGAAAGTGGAGGCCTATGGAGTCATACTGTCTTCTGATAACTCAACCACAGTTGAAGTTAGGACTTATCTGACCTCCAGTCCCAGATGCTAAAGAAATGCAACGTCTGTGCCCATGCAAAACAGAACAAGATGGCTAGTTAGGATAGTTTGAAGGAAAATTAGGACCCACACAGCCGATGTATGCTGCGTGACTCAGAACTTTTGTTTAACAAAACATTTATTTTCATTTGTAATCAAGTTTCATTAATTCATTCAAAAATGTCTTCAAAGGAAAATCCTGTCAAAACAGTCGAGTCAAAAACATACAATTGTGTGCACAATATATATACAGGTGTAAAAACATTTACAATGAATACTCAAAATTTCACGACACCAAGATAAGACGTACACAATAAATACATTCCAAATTAATTGAGATCATAACACATTTACACAAAACATAATAGGGGGGAACCAGTCCTTTAGCTAGAATACCAGTGGACAGGCGGAACTGGAGATGGAATAAGACTACCTGCCTATCTCACAAAACCTGTGATGGAATATTTTATAATAATGGCTCCATGCGCTTTCTTGTGGGAGTGGTACAACACTGTCCGACAGCCCTGCTAGGTGAGCTCTTAGTGAAGCAAAACACTATGCAAGTGTAGCACATTGACTTCATCTCAATGGCACGGATGGAATTCTGTTGAGGTGGAGCCGGGAGGGGCCGAGGGTTTTAACCAGAAGCAGCTGCAGACTCTCGGAGGTAAAGCCTACCTAGGGACCTCGCTACAGAGATTGCGAGAGCAGTTTCTTCATTGCCCATCAACTGTTTGTGTCCTTCCTCTCCTTTTAGGCTGCTAATAATGCCTTTTGTGAGAGTAGATTGCTGGTGTCTTGGAGTTAGTGTTGGTGGTACAGGCTTGAGACTAACTTTAACTTGTAAAGTATATCACTTAGGAGCGCTTCGACCTTTGTTTGCACCCCAGTCACTTGGTTAAGTCGCAATTTTTGACCACTTACTTTGACACTGGTCAGGGTGGTAGCAGTATTGTTGGTGTCAGTTCACTTCTGCATGCCTCTGACGACCAGTTTGGTGGGAGACCTGGCCCAAGTGTCTTGCCCTTTCACAACATGTACCCAATATGAGAGTACTGAGAGCCCACACTGCATATCTTATCCAGTGACCCCCACTCAAATAGGTGGATAGTACATAGCTTTGTAATCAGTGCCCCTACTGTTCTGTGCCTCATCAGTGTTTAAATAGGTTCCCTGTGGAAACTGTTCAGTTGATGGACCATCACCCTCTCTTTATGATGTCCCTCCAAACTGCGTAGTTGTTGTACAAAGGAGCTCCTCCTCTAAGCCTTGAGCATCCTGACCAACAGATGATATAATTATGGCCAAGGATAAGTTGCACCACATCTCAAACCAGAAGCAAGCCGAACAAGTTCACCAAAAGCAACAAAGCAGGCTCGATAGCCCAAGAACTTTCCCCTGGAGGTTCTTCCAAGGCACACTCTGCAATTTCAATCCATGCTGCAGCTCCACCACTGTTATTTTTAGGCAATAGAAGCCTCTAGTACCGCTATCGCGACAGAGGTTGGAGAGGTTAGACTTGATGTATCACTTCTCCAGTAAGATCTAAAGAACACAGTGGACAGAGTCACAGTGAGAAAGGATCCCATTTCTGAGCTCGCCGACACAGCTCAAGTCTGTCAAGATATCCCAGGCCCTTCTAACAACATTCAAAGCCCTTGATGAACAAACTGAAGACATTGAGGGCTGTGCAAGATGAAGCAACCTGAGGTTTGTGGAGCTTCCCAAGGGAACAGAGAAAACGTAATCTGAAGTTTTTCTGCAATGCAGGATCAGGGTCACTGAACCCTACAATGCAGTACATGCTCCTCCACCCAGAAAAACGCAAGGTGATATTCCAATGTAGATCTTTATTTCTTCCAAACTCCTGAACCGGTTTGGAATGGGTAGGGGAGATGAAATTTTGAGACTAAATTCAATAATGTCACTCGATTGCCCTCAACGGTACATGTCTACTATGACTTGATTGAGAGGCAGGATAGGAGGGTGGAGTGAAAAGAGGCGTCGCTCAAGGTTGGGGCAGTAATACCCAAGGAAGAGCACAATCCTGAACGTTCCTCCACTCAGATTCTATAGACAGCAACTCGACCTCTCTGGTTGGAGTGCCTGCCAAGCAGGTACTTTGTACCCCCATCTCACCAGGGTGTGATACACCTACACATGGGTTGGAAGAACCAACTGCTGAGGTGTCACTCCTTGAGAGACCCATAACTTGTCTACACTAATCTTAGTGGCGACTTAAGGCAATTATTTAATTGTGGGCTTTCTTATTATTAGCCTCTGGGTAGCTTTGTCCAGTGCTCTCCCAGTGCTACCCCTGTGAGACACCCTCCCTTTCTTTTGCACTAGCTCTAGAACAAGCAGCCTATCTACTGTCCTGAAATCCGTGCCATGAGTGAATATGGTTCCTCACAATTGTTAATTTCCATGGACTTTGTTCCTGTATCGGTATACAATTATTTACATGTTGTTATTGTTGGAACTGGCCCTTTCTGGTTGTCTGAAGAGATGCCCACAGCCAGGCAGAACCTACTACTCCCGTCAAGGGTGGGTGATTACACTCACTGTATAACCTGTGCTTCCCCCTTGGGTAGCTTGGCACTGAACAGTCAGGCCTTCCTTAGAAGCAATGTGTAAAGCAAAGGCAAAGCAGTCACTCGCTATAAATACACTGATCATCACAAAAGAGACTTCACACAGGTGGTATGTAAATAACGGTTATATTCAACACACATATTCAATCATTTGAAGATGAACATCATAAACATTTAGGCATAAAACATATTTTGAGATGGCACTAGAAGTACTAGTCCCACTCGTATCATTTTGATATCAATAGTATTGACACACTGTGGACAATTCCTAATCTAACCTCCCTCAATTGAGAGAGCACTCTTATGCGGTGTGACACACTATCACCCCAGGCCCACCCTAGCAATCCTATTACAGTTCCACATGGTTAGAGGGTACACCCCAAGTCACAATGACATCAAAGATGTGTACATCTAGATAATATAACACTCTTTAGTAGCACAGCGGGCCGAGCCATGTGGGTAAACCCAATGTTAAATGTATTGTGCTTTTAGCATGAAATCAACGTATACAACAGCAGTACCAGCAAGTGTCGTGAGTCAAAGGCAGTCCACAGACTAACACTTCCACTCACTCTGGACCACTACATGGTGAGAAAGGTTTCAGCCAGTTCATATGGAACGCTCTTGCACACATTTGCACTTGGCACCCTAATGCAGTGTCACTGGTACCCGACAAGTCAATGGATAACACCCTGCAAACTCCCTCGCCCTAGCCTCCCTCCACCCTCTAGTTTACCTCGATTGTCCTATACCATCCCCCCTCACCGGATGGAGGATAGCCATGCCCGCCACGCAACCAAAATCACACTTAGTCTGGGGCCTTGGGAAACTGGTGGGGATATGTAGCAACTTCTAATTAGGAGGTAGACGTAAACAAGGGGAGTTTAGCAGCCACTCGGGAAGTTCACCCACAGGTCTCAAAACCCAATGGATTCACTCAGTCTCTTGACCCGCTTCCGAACTATCTTGGAAGTGCTACTTCATCTCCCTCGCTACTACCTGGCACCTAGATAATGTCGGAAGTGGTCAGGTGTGGAGAGGGCAGTTGGCCTGGTACAATGAGGGTCAAAAGGGAACAACGATGAATGGGGGGTAACGCAGAGGAGCCTCTCAACAGGAGGAGGTACCCTGTCTGGTACATGTTAATCAGGGTCATGCCAAGGCTGTCCGGGAACAGTGTCTGGTGCGTGCTAGTATGAGTCGCACCAGAGACTTCAGGTCTCAAACATAACGAGTTGTAAATTCCATACCTCCCTGGGAAAGAGGCAGCATGACCGGTGCAAGTTGATATGGTTTGCACCAGCCAATTCCGGCCATAGACAATGAAGAGTTGCAAATGTCGTTCTTCCCTACAAATGAGGCACAACGTCTGGTGCATAATGATACAGGTTGTGCCAGATGAGTCCGGTCACACTCACACAGGTGCAAGTTCAGCAAGACCTCATGAGGTAGAATGAGGCACTACTACGGGTACCTCTCACCTCCGAGGGTCGCACCTTGTGAATCGGACACTTCTTGCAATGAGCATGCATTGGGAGTGTCGCACGAGAGAGATGTAGCATGTTCGAGTAAATGGGCCACACGGGATACCGCAACTGGTGAATCCACTCACCAAATAACTAGATGTTTATGAGTGTCAGGGTCCCTGCAGTACTTGAACCACATGCCTTAGATGCGGGCAAGATTTCTGGGGTTCAGCACTAGACAATCCCGTCTCCAGACACAAGTCTTAGTTTCACGTTCACATCGTGCTACCAGTTGGGATTCAGTAGCCGATGTGGGCACTTGCGAGGGCACCAATCTTTAGATCTCACAGGTAGATGGGGTAGGTCCTTTGCAGGAGACCTTTGATATCCCTGAGATCTCTTGGATAGTAGAAAGGCCGCAGGTGGGCCCATGGAGAGCACACTTCAAGGTGCCACGCTTCAGCAGGTCTTCAGGCCAGGCCAACCATTATTCAGAAAGGGCATGCAGTTCCCTTCATGGGCAGTTATCCTCCATGTGCACAGCAGAGTCCTCTGGCAATGTGCACCACAAAGTCCAGGTACTCCAGTGCTGCATTCCTGCAAGCATATCTCACCCTTTGCTGAAGTATGGCACCAGTAGTTATACTGTTGTGTGTCTTTGAATTTCTGGGTGGTTCAAGGGGTTTCTCTTTGAACCACAGATGTCTCCCCTAAATTGTAGGCCTGTCTGCCATGGGGCCATGGAATACAGATCTTAATCTTTAGGAGGGCCATGATCTGGCCCCTAGAGGCTAAGTGTCAAAACCTCTCCAATCTATCCCATACAGTCCTCAAATTGCAGAGGTCTGCTGTTCTTGTGGGATGCCCATGGTTTATGGCTGTCACTTGGAGAATCCACAGATGTTCTACCTCGACCTTTAGTGTCCATTGAAGTCAGGCAGTACAGCACACAAGACTCTTAGAGCATAAAAATGTCAATTTTCTATGAGTGGTATTTCTAAGCGAGTTATGGCAAAACTTCCTTTACTATTGGAAAGGGTTTGGTATGGCAACCCCATTGATGGGAAACATCATGAGGCTGCTCCACTGCAATCCAATATTGCAGTCCAAAGTGATATCAGCCACTTCAATGTGTTAACCTATGGGAAGAGCAAGCCTCGTAGGTAGTGAGAATACACACAGGTATTGCTCACTACCTGACCGCACGTGCACCAGATATTCAGTGGAGTCTTTAATGTAAAGTTTTCATTTCTTTGAGTTGATTATTTTTTTCTATCTTTTGGAAACAATGTAAGAAAGCTTGATTGCAATTTTCTTTCACAATCAAATCAATATTATTTTGATGCATTGTCACCGGGCCCCTAACAGGAGTGGGGGGGCCATAGAAAGGTGCCTCCATAACGCACTCAAGTTCATGAACTCTTTTCTGACCGACCGCATTCAAACAGTCTTCTTAGGTGATTTCACCTCACTAGCTTTCTCTTTACCCTGTGTAGTCCCTCAGGGCTCATACTTGAGCCCAACCTTGTTCAATCTTTATGTGACCCCACTTGCAGCCTTAATTAAATCATCTGGTTTTCTCCTGGTTTCATATGCGGATGACACGCAGATCGTTGTCTCCGTCACCAACAATCCGGGATCCACTGCTGCCTAGTTCCACAACTGTATGCTCCATATCGGTAACTGGATGAGCAGCAATTGCTTGAAATTGAACTCCTCAAAAACGGAGGTCCTACTGTTTGGTAACAACCCTTTTTTTTGGTCAAACACGTGGTGGTCCCAGTAACTGGGGAATCTGCCTACCCACAGGAAAAAAGCAAAAACCTAAGGTTGAATATTGATACTAAGCTATCTTTTGAAGGACAAATAAATCATATCACTTCTTCATATTTCCTCATTTTGAAAACCTTGGGAAAAGTAGTACCTTTTATTCCACCTAGTCTGCAAAAAAGGGTTGCCATGTAGATTATGGCAATGCACTCTTTTTAACATTCAGAAAAGCTTTCTACATAAGCTACAAACACTATAGAATGCCACAGCTAGGCTATTGCTGGGCATTCCAAAACATACATCTATTTCTCAAGCACTCATTCAACTACACTGGCTCCCCATTGACAAATGTATACAGTTTAAGGCACTCTGCATTGCCTTCAGGGTACAACAAGCCGTCGGGCCAGACTTCTTTATACAGCATTTTCATTGATATATACCAACTCGCTCGCTGCGATCATCCACCAGTCGAAACCTGGTAATACCCAGATTTAAGGAAGCTAACTGGGGTGGGAGAGGCTTCATTTTATGTACATCAAGATTATGGAATTCTCTTCTGCCACAACTAAAATTCAAGACAAACTTAGTAGAGTTTAGGAAAAATCTAAAAAGTTGGCTTTTTTTCAAAAAATTCTGCCATCTTTTGGATCTTCTCAGTCCTGTCAGATTCTGCTTAGCGCCTAGAAACCCCCGAGTGATTGTCGGGCTCTATAATTTTATTTTCATTTCTTTTCATTACTTTGCCTATTTGGTCATTCGGAACAAAAGTTGCATTTTTAATTCATGTATTATGGCAAGCCTATATCCCTACTTCAAACACACACACACACACATAAATCAGAAACTATTTGCCTATAAAATATCATAAAAAAGACACAAACCTCTATTAAGTAACAAGTGGCCTAAGCTCACCAACAAAAACATACAACCGCATACAAAATAAAAAAAAGAAGATAAATGTCGCACAAACACACGCATCAACAAAGAAAAAGAAATATATCCATGCAATAACAAAAAGGGCAGCAAACACCCATTCAGTAACAGGAGGGCGAGATAAAGGCATGCAAGCATTCACACAGGCATGTGTGGGCACAAAAATACACAAACAATAACAGAGGAGTAAAAAGCATCCATACAGTAACTTATAGCCTCATGGAACTTAGCAGCTAATTTAGAGGGTGGGGAAAAAGCTGTTCTGCCTAGATGCCCCCGGACTCTGGACGCGCCGCACCTATGGCGGTGCAATGGTCCCCACTGGAAGGGCAGGGCTGGTGACGGCTGCGGATGGCATGGGCAGAACCAGCCCCTAGAATGTGACCCACCCAGGATTGGTACGCCGGGTGGGGGACCCAGAAGTGCATTAAGCACTTCTGGGGCATGGGGGAACCTGTTTATGCTGGACCCCGCCCCTTTAAAAGGGGAGGAAGAGCGAAGAGACGTTCTTTCTGCACTGCTTGCCGCTCCTTCCTTTCAATTCTTTGGGCTGCCTCATGCGGGGCTCCAGGCCATTAATTTAGCTTTTCTTTGTCCCACCCACCATCCCCTGAGGCAACAGAATGTTATTGTTTTAAGTATGGTTTCTCTTTTCAGGTCTTCTGCTATATTATTTTCTTCAAGCGGCAAGTTGAATATTGTGCAATGGTTTCCAATTCTGTGTGACTAATAATTTTCTCCAACAGTGGTCAGCGTTGTCATGAAGTGTCATATTTGTATGTTTGTTGTCTTGGTCTGCAGTAATGTCATGATTGGTGGGGCATTTACAGTCCTTAGAAGGTATCTCAATTGTTAATGGGGATAGGTGGGGGACAGTGGTCTGTCATGGACCTCCCCCAGGGGCTCTTACGGCCACTCGGCTTCAGGGTATGGGGTGGGGAAGTGCATACTTCCAACAGGTCCTTATGGCCAATCCAAGCACGGCCGCGTGGGCGCCAAGCTAGCATAGCAGTGCAGCCCCCTGGAGAGGGTGCTATTTTGAGGGCGTAGGGGGTGCCCGAATTACTTAACCTTCAGGGCAGGCAGGCCTCCTGCGTAAGGTCACTCCGGGGTTGAGGACCCTACATGTATTTGGACCAGACATGATCTTATGTGTAGGATCAATGCGGAATACGCAGAAACAATGAATTTTAGTTATGGTTAGAAATGGCTATGGATTAGATTCTTTGTTGAGGTAAGCCATCCATGCATATGTAAATAATCGTATATGGACTGTTATGGGGGGTTTCTGCATATTTATGACAAATTATCATTTTTGAAACATTACATTTTTGATAAATGTAAAATAATACAAGCATTTGCAATGCAATAGGCCTCCAATGAATTAAGTTTGAGCTATTGGCATTGCTAAATATTGCAAAACCCATTTCAACAAAAGTCTATAAATTGCAGGCCAAAAAAATGTGTATTTCTTTTTGTAGCAATGGTGGCATGCTGTGCTTTAGATGAATATGTTTAAAAGTAAAGTGTGCCATACTGCGATTGCTACAATAGTTAATTGTGGATGCGTTAACAATTGATGTGTGCACTGATGGCTGGTGGTGTGTATGCCTGTAGAAATTGTGCACTGATGGCTGGTGGTGTGTGTGCCTGGTGGAAGTGTGCACTGCCGGCTGGTGGTGTGTGTGCCTGGTGGAAGCGTGCACTGACAGCTGGTGGTATGTGTGCCTCGTGAAAGCGTGCACTGACGGCTGGTGGTGTGTGTGTGTTTGCCTGGTGAAAGTATGCACTGATGGCTGGTGGTGTGTGTGTGCCTGGTGAAAGCGTGCACTGATGGCTGGTGGTGTGTGTGTGCCTGGTGAAAGCGTGCACTTACGGCTGATGGTGTGTGCCTGGTAGAAGCGTGCACTGACGGCTGGTGGTGTTTGTGCCCGGTGAAAGCGGTGTGGTTGTGTGCGTGTGTGTGTGTGGTTGTGTGTGTGTGTGGTTGTGTGTGTGGTTGTGTGTGTGTGTGGTTGTGTGTGGTTGTGTGTGTGGTTGTGTTTGTGTGGTTGTGTTTGTGTGGTTGTGTGTGTGGTTGTGTGTGTGGTTGTGGTTGTGTGTATGTTTGTGTGTGTGGTTGTGGTTGTGTGTGTTGTGTGTGTGTGGCTGTGGTTGTGTGGTTGGGTGTGGCTGTGTGTGGTTGTGTGTGTGTGTTCTTGTGGTTATGTGTGTGGTTGTGTGTGTGTGTGTTTGTGTGTGGTTGTGTGTGTTGTTGTGTGTGTGTGGTTGTGTGTGTGATTGTGTGTGTGGTTGTGGTTGTGTGTATGGTTATGTGTGTGGTTGTGTGTGTGGGTGTGTGTGTTGTGGTTGTGTGTGTATGTGGTTGTGTGTGTGTGGTTGTGTGTGTGGTTGTGTGTGTGTGGTGTGTGTGTGGTTGTGTGTGGTTGTGTGTGTGGTTGTGTGTGTGGTTGTGGTTGTGTGTGTGTAGTTGTGTGTGTGTGGTTGTATGTGTGGTTGTGTGTGTGTGTGTGGTTGTGTGTGTGGTTGTGTGTGTGGTTGTGTGTTTGTGGTTGTGTGTGTGTGGTTGTGTGTGTGGCTGTGTGTGTGTGTAGTTGAGTGTGTGGGCATGTGTGTGGTTGTGTGTGTACTTGTGTGTGGTTGTGTGTGGTTGTGGGTGTTTATGTGTGCGTGGATGTATGTGTGGTTGTGTGTGTGTGAGGTTGTGTGTGTGGTTGTGTGTGTGTGTGGTTGTATGTGTGGTTGTGTGTGTGGTTGTGTGTGTGATTGTGTGTGTGGTTGTGTGTGTGTGGTTGCGTGTGTGTGTGTGGTTGTGTGTGTGCTTGTGGGTGTGTGTGGTTGTGGGTGTGTGTGTGGTTGTTTGTGTGTGTGGTTGTGTGTGTGGTTGTGTGTGTGTGTGTGGTTGTGGGTGCGTGTGTGGTTGTGGGTGTGGTTGTGTGTGTGTGGTTGTGTGTGTGTGTGTGGTTGTGTGTGTTGTGTTTGTGGTTGTGTGTGGTTGTGTTTCCAGTTGTGTTTGTGCTTGTGGTTGTGTGTGTTTGGGTGTGTGGTTGTGTGTGTGGTTGTGTGTATGTGGTTGTGTGTGTGTGGTTGTGTGTGTGGCTGTGTGTGTGTGTAGTTGAGTGTGTGGGCATGTGTGTGGTTGTGTGTGTACTTGTGTGTGGTTGGGTGTGGTTGTGTGTGTGGTTGTGGGTGTTTATGTGTGGGTGGATGTATGTGTGGTTGTGTGTGTGTGAGGTTGTGTGTGTGGTTGTGTGTGTGTGTGTGGTTGTATGTGTGGTTGTGTGTGTGGTTGTGTGTGGTTGTTTGTGTGGTTGTGTGTGTGGTTGTGGTTGTGTGTGTGATTGTGTGTGTGGTTGCTTGTGTGTGGTTGCGTGTGTGTGTGTGCTTGTGGGTGTGTGTGGTTGTGGGTGTGTGTGTGGTTGTGTGTGTGTGGTTGTGTGTGTGTGGTTGTGTGTGTGTGTGGTTGTGGGTGCGTGTGTGGTTGTGTGTGTGGTTGTGTGTGTGTGGTTGTGTGTGTGTGTGGTTGTGTGTGTTGTGTTTGTGGTTGTGTGTGGTTGTGTATCCAGTTGTGTTTGTGCTTGTGGTTGTGTGTGTGTGGGTGTGTGGTTGTGTGTGTGTGGTTGTGTGTGGTTGTGGTTGTGTGTGGTGTGTGTGTGGTTGTGTGTGGTGTGTGTGTGGTTGTGTGTGTGTGTGGTTGAGTGGTTGTGTGTGGTTGTGCGTGTGGTTGTAGTTATGTGTGTGGTTGTGTGTGTGACAGTAATACTAAAAGCATCTCAAAATAAAGGAACACAAACATCAAGTTTAACACAACATGTTCTTTGATGTTTGATGTTCTTTGAACAAGAACATCAAAGGGGCGCCGGAAAGTGATCGCAGGCGAATATCAAAGGTGCACTGCTAAAATGATCGCGGACGAAAGTGATCTTGGATGCTTAATGAGCATGATGAGGTTTGCCATTTAGCGCCTCGGCTCCTAAATGCGCGCCTGTGCACATGCACTGTAGCGCTAGGCTGGCCAGGAAGGCCATGGTGGCATTTTTTGAGCCCTCACTAAATGTCTTGCCAGACCAGCGCATGCGCTGGGTAAGGCGAGACCTAAAAAGACCGGCGTTGTTACGACCCCTAACCCAAACAGGCTTCTGGTCAATAATTGATGTCATGTATGCCTCAGAGGGGGGACCCCACGAGGAGTAAGGTTCTTTGGGGTGGGGAATCAGTGATCTGAGCGTAGTGGGACAAGAAGGACAGGAGCCATGGTAATGACTTGCCAGAGACTTTAACCACTATCTGGCGACGGGGATGGAGTCGTAGGCCACTGTATTGAGAGCCCCAGAGAGTTGCAGCAATATAAGCACTACGCGAACCTTGTTTGCTGTCTCTATAAGACTGGGAGTACCCAGGTATATGTACCTGCAGGGAGGGTGGTAAAAAATAATCCCTGAAGCCGGTGACCCCAAAGAAACGGCAGTCCTGAGGAAGGTGCTACTATATAGAGTGTCCACAGCACCAAAACGCTTCGACGCATTCTTTTTTCTTGTTGCGCAGAATCCAAACAGGGTCTAGGAAGCAGTAGATACGAGTTTACCAAGGGTACTACTGACTGTACCACGTGCTAACAAATTAAAGACCATTGGATCTAGACATTCGAGTGGCAAAGAAATGCAAAGGCCACAGTGTAGAGGTTTTTTTTTTCATTACTATCTAGCACTTTTGTCTGTTATATCTGTTTTTTAACAAGTTTTTTGTGACATATGAATTGTGATATATGAATTTATGCTTGTTTACTGTGTACACTGAACTGTTTTTGGACATTTGTTTTTAATGTATTGATTTAAACATGTTGCTTTGATATTTTAATCAGTCTATGTGTGTATAAAACTTTTGTAAAGATTTCTTTTTATTAAAAAGATTGTGAACGTTCAATTTTAGTGTGGAATTTGACCTTTTATCCCCTCTGTGACCATTTGGCCTGTGAGGGTGGTAATTCATAGATGGTCGAAATACGGAAATTGAATACATTTCCTTGTGAGTGTGTACCCAGGTATTCTCCCTAGACTGACTGGGAGTGACTACAGAGATGTTGGTTCCATAACAAGGACAGCGTTAAGAATGCTTTGTGCCCAGGATTTTGTGGGGTTACTGTCTGTGGGCCTCAATTATAAGGCGAATAGAAGAGAGTTCCAACTCTCAAGCTTGAGTTAAGTGCTCTCATAAAGGTATGGTGCTGATAGTGATAGATTCTGACTGAATCTCAGCGTGGCGAAGACAGAGGTGGCCACAATAGTTAGACAGCACTAAAAGTGATGGTTGGAATGGTGAATTAATCTCAGAGAACGTTATATCCCTCACTGCCTACAGACCTGCAGATTCACTCCGGTGCCGGCACGCTGATCTAAGGACTCGTGCTGGATCTGCGGATCACAGATAACCGCCCAGCGCTTCTAGACCTAGCCTCGGTGCAGGTCACCATTCAATCACGGAGGACCAATTAATATCGTCCAATCCTTCAGCACGCCCCTAACAAGACAGCCAAGTCCTGATGATGATCCTTATTTACATGGATCGAAACGCCGTCGACTACACAGCTTATTAATAGGCGCATTCTCTATATTGTGGTTCTTAAAAACAAAAATTGGAAATATAACATTGTATCTGTGATTTCACTTTGTCACATGATCCGAACCACTCACTGTAGATAATTTGCACCCTCTCACAGTGCGCCGTTTCTGCTGTTTCACTTCTTCACTTGCGTCGCCACCTGCACCACAGTCACTTTTTGTAGAGCACCAAGTTTCTTTTTGGTTGTCATCTAATTTGAATATATGCAGTGCTGCTTATAACTGTATTATTCCGACCATACATTTCACCATAAAACAAGATGATTTACTACCTTGCCTGAAAGTTTATTAGAGAGTCTCCTTTTTCCCTTGCTAGCAATGCAATGTGCATGCATAATTAATTGACTGTTTATTATTTCCTATTGGGACATTGTTTTTTATTTATACCTTCCTACCCAGTCCTAATCAGGTATATGGGTCATACTCCTGTTAACTGTACCACAATAGTTAGACAGCACTAAAAGTGATGGTTGGAATGGTGAATTAATCTCAGAGAACGTTATATCCCTCACTGCATACAGGGCCGGCTCTAGGCATGTGCAAGCTGTGCACCTGCACACGGCCACCAAACCCCAGGGGCCACCACGCCAATATATATCCTTAATATATTAATCCTCTGAGGATGGATACATATTTGCGTGGTGGCCCCTGGCAGGGATTTGGCGGCCTCCGGCTCTGTTCCACTTCTAAACTCCCTGACCTCCTCCCCTCTTTACTGGCCTGCGCGCTCCGCCCCGCCCGGACCCCCTCTTCCGGGCCCCCTACCTACGCTCCCTGCCCAGGGCCACCATGAGCCTAGAGCCGGCCCTGCTGCATAGCATTTCCAGCTTCCATAATTCTAGCGAGCCTGAGCCATTACAGGCAAGGACCAACTCTATTTAAATCAATGTTGGTTCCGTCCTAAAAGGGTTAGTGCAGTCAACACTGCTAGACCAAAGCCCATCTGAGGGGGCACACAAGCAGTCCTTGTGTGCCACAATGAGCAGGCAGAGGACCCACAAGTGGGCGTCACTTGGTGAGACTCAATTAGACACCCACCACCAGTGCTGCCTGCTGTGAGGGTGCCGTCAGGTGGTTCCAACAATGTGGGCCCTGTATGGCACAGACACCGCTTCTGGTGTGGTGTTAATACACTTCAATTTAGAAGCCAGAGAACAATGTCCACAGCAGCCTAACAGGACACCCCATGCATGCACACATTGCACATGTATGAAATAAAAACAGATATGCAGCAGCGCATACAGGCTAACATACACATAAGTCACACACAGAAATGCCAATACTGTAACACGCAGAACCACAAGGTGCACACACCTCTACGGCAATGCACACCGATAAACAGAGGTAAGAACGCACAAAAGCACACATACTCACAGTAATGCGATGCATGTATTCACACACCACCACTCGCACACAGTGCTACACCTTCACATACAAGCACCAACATTCACACAGATTAATACCAGAGCTTTAAATGGGCCGGTACTCGGCGGTACTGAGTACCGGCACTTCTTAGATTTATCACTCTGAGTACTGGCACTTCTCTACTGCTGAGGAGAGTACTGGTACTCATTAAAAGGTAGACTCATTGGAGTGGAACGTGTCTCTAGCAGCCAAGGTGCCGCTCCTGATTTGAACCCCAGCTGAGCTATTCAGCAGGGCTTATTTAAATATTGTCCGGGTGCTCACCATCAAGCTGTGTTTCACAGAGCAGAGTCTGTTCAGGGCCTGTGCTATCAATCACATTCACACTATCCTGTGCATTTGTGCAAACACTTTAATCATGGCAGTCCCCTGGCAGTGGCAATCAGGCTACGGCCTGGTGGCAATTAAAAAAGACATGGTAGGTGAAGAATATAACATGGCTTTTATCATACCCGAGTCTTTTGAGTGTCTGCTTATGTTTGCCTGCATTTGTATGCCTGTTTTTTGTAAGAAAAAAAGTGAGAGAAATAGAGAGAGAATCAAAACACTCTCAGAAGGTATTTTAAAGAAAATGGGTGGCACTTTGTGTGTACATGTCTGCTCTGCAACACAGATTCATAAATAACGTACTAGGGAGGGTTGGTGGGTGGGTGAGTGAGTGGATGGATGAGTGAGCAAGGGTGGATGCATAGATGGATGGATGAATAGATTGATGGATGAGTGAAAGGATGGATGGATGGATGAAAGAGGGTTAATGATTGGATAAAAGGGCGGATGATGGGTGGATAAGTGAAAAATTGGATGGATGAATGAAAGAGAGGGAGGGTGGATGAAAGCGGAGGATGATGGATTCATGAAATGAGGGATTGAGTGAAAGGGTGAATGAAATGAAAGGGTGGAAGGAACTAAGGAGTGAAAGGGTGGATGGATAGATGAGTGAAAGGATTGATGGATGAGCGAAAGGGTGGATAAAGCGATGGATGAGTGAAAGGATGAATGGATAGGTTTGGATATGGATGGATACGTTTGGATATGAAGGGTGGACAGACGGAAATGTGAAAAACTGAATGATGGACAAAAGACTGAATAGATGACAAAATGAAAAGGTTAAATGGTGAACATCAGCAGATAAATGGTAGGATGAAAGGATAGATCAATGGAAGACACAAGAGATATCTTCTGGGGAGGGTCATGATGAACTTTGGTTCGAAGTGGGAGTAGTTTCAGTTTCTTCCTACTCACGTGCTCAAAAATAGATAGTATTATGCCAAACAACAACAATTAACAGAATGGCATTAAGAAGGTGCTCCCATTGCAAAAAAAGGAAATATTAACATATTATCACATTTCTCTTTCATATTGTGTAATGAGTTAACCTGCTTTGTTTATATAAACACATTTCTGATGTGTTTTGGTATGTGCTGAAACTAATATATAAGTCGTTAAGTATCCTCATGTCTTGCCCTTTACCTTGCCCCTTGCTTCACCACCTCACAATACCTCTAGCTCATTTTTAATGAGTACTTACACTTATTTTTTCCCATCTAAAGCACTGATTAATACACAGAGGTACCTCTAAGCATCACACACAAACAGTAAGTGAACGTGCTCCTGCACATGCATACACATCTATGCAGTAAAAAGCAGAGAGGCATGCAAGCACATACTAGCATGCAAACACACTCCAATACTCTCATTACTTTGGTGTGAGACAGACTCTTCCTCCGATTCACAATGCTCCTTTAGATAGATATCCTTCAAGGTACAAGTTGGTCATTTCAATATGTCAATATGATATTTTATTTATGCATTAGAATGGATAAGTTGATCAGTCCATTCCTTTTGATGACAACAAGTGCATAAAGAGATCCTGAACAGCCTAAACATGTTTCGCCCTTCAGTGTCAATCAGGCCAGGGCTTTTTCAAGGCTGAAAGGAAGGATCGACCCAAACATGTCTATTATGTTTTTACAAGAATAGGAAGGAAAAAAGGAAGAAGAGACCAAGAAAGGAAGAAACAGAGAGAAGGCCCAATATCAAAGTATTTGCTGAGTGGAATAGATTTATGTAGTGCTTAAGTGTTGCATGCCCGTGCATCATCATATCCTCATAGAACGGTATGATGGAAAACTGTTTTGGGCAAAGTTATTAGGATACTGAAATTGAGAACATTTTTTTTGTGCCTTTTCCTTTTTTCCTTTTTTAATTACTTTAATAGTGCTGGCTTTAAGTGCTCAGTCATTAGAAACATTTTAACTAGTCATTTTGATCATAATTTTCTAGATGTTAATTATAGAAGGATCACCCTTGGATGTGACACTAGTAGAAAGAGGTGAGACAGGTGCCATATACCCAATTGAGAAGCAACAATTTAACATATACCTTAAACATTCATGATTTCATAATGTTCAGGTCACATTAGTTGATATTCATAGAATTCTGCAATGGTAATCTATAACATAGGAATGAATGATTTCGTTTAAGTACATCAGGTGTGACACAGCATATCTAAATTGTACAGAGATATTGTTAATCATCAGTTATTCTGTGAAACAAAACATGTTACTCTATATTAACCTCAATAGATAAGTCATTACAGTATTCAGACTGGTGGGAAGAGAGAGACTATTCAGTAGAATTTGCAATTTTGTGTCCACTCCACTACTCTAACCGATTAGGGCTAGGCACATGTGCATTTGTAAAGCACACAGGTTTCTTAGCGCTAATGACAGATGTTTATTGTCAGCCAACTGAATGTTACTCATTCTATCTTAGGATAACAAAAGCTTGAATGAACCTGCAGGGACTCGAACCTGTTACCATGACATCAAGCACGGATGCCTACATAGGAGGCACTAGTCCAAAGAACCACCAAACTGGCCAGGCTCAGTCTAAGCGCACCTATGCAATAACACTATTGGGCATCGCAGGCGGGAGCCCCCGGGGTACGATGCCCCAGTTCTGCTCTCCTCAGCGCCCTGCTCCAGCACAGCTCAGCGTATTCATACATCGCAAAAGCAGGCCTTGCCTTCATTTGTGATATATTTATGAAGCGGCAGGTGACTTCAACCCCAACTAGGTGGCGTCATACACCGAAGCTACCTCGAAATGTGTCCCACCTCATTTATTTTCTTATTAGTTAGATGGTAACGCAGAGAGAGGGGTCCTGTGTGACAATAAGTTATTGGGCCCTACAACAGCTTCTTGCAGGCCTGCTACACGGATTAACACAAACAGGTGTACACTTTACTCTACCCTAGACAAGGCTATAGATTAACACCGGGGTGTCTGTACGCACATGCGCGTGCACACACACCATGTTTGTGACAGCCCAGCACTTTTTATCTTGACAGCTGCGGCTCCCCCTGTGATGCATTCGGGCCGGCTCTGCCTGGGGAGATGTTGGCAACTTGACGACACTTCGAGCACTCATCACCGCACACATGAAAAAGAGCCCCAGAGAAGGGGGTGGAGAGGAGCCAGGCGGATGTTCAGAACCAGACATGGTCTAACGAGGATGGATCGACGAGCAAAGAAAGTCATTCAAAGAGTTGTACAAGGCAATGAACAGAACACATTGCTTTAAGTCCAATAACAGCAGCGGTCATCCTTCCATCAAGAGGACACTACCTTGATGGGTTCAAAGGCATCCTGCAGACATATGCGTCCAACCTGAGGGCCACGGACTCAAATTCAAGGGTGTCATCGAAACACCAGCTTCATGCCAGATTTTCAAGAAAGCCATTGACCATGTAAATGATTCCCATTGCATTTCAGTTGTATGCAAATGTATCCTTGAACTCTGAAATGGATCCGAAGTTTTAGATCAGTGTGGGTTAGCGCTATTTTAGACGTAGCATGGCCAACTCAACCTTCTGAAGACCGCTGAGTCAGGTATCGTTAATTAGGGGTGAGCGAAATTGTAAATATTTACAGGCAATAACAGATGTAATTCTCAGAAGATATAGCCATATCAGAGAAGTTGTATTTTTTAGTTATGTATTAGGGCACCCCTTAACTTGGTAAAGCCATCGAAACCAAAATCAGGAATATACCAAGAAACAGAGAGAGAGAGAGATTGGAGGTGTATGCACTAGATGTTCAACTGTGATGATCTTTTTCCAGAACTTCACTGCTAGAACCATTAGAGTATGCAAGTGTAGAGATTAGATTTATCAATATAAAAAGTAGTGCATTACAACAAGGTAGAGGTATAATTTCTTGTACACCTATTTCTAATATTGCAGGTATTTAAATATGGCAAACAGACTCTGCCCCCCATTTGACTTCATGGTGGGAAGGTTGAAACTCAGCCAACACGTGTTTCGACCCCTAACATGCATGCAGGCCTGGGTTTTTTTTAAGGCTAGTGTAATGTTTTGTTGTGGTCAAAATTCTTGTATGGTGGACCAGTGCGTGCGGTGGTATGAAGTTTTAAATTAATTTTTTTGAAGTCTTCACATTTGGACTTCATTATTGTGGCATTGTACTGCGACGTTATGTAAGGGATTGACCTTCTGTGTAGAACGATCTCAGACAGTCGTAATATTGACACCAAAAGGGTCAGCTTTGTAGGGACTGAAAATGGGGGCTCGAATCGAGGCTAGGCGCTGTCTACCCACTATTTTCAGAGGTTAAATGCCTTCTGCTTTGTACAAAGCTGGCCACTTTCAGCGGAGTGCCACATCCCTCCTACTTCTCCCGGATTTACAGAAATATGCCGAACTCATCCCAGCAGCATTTTCTGACACCAGGACACTTTCAGCAGCGCCTGCATGTGTCTGCTTTTGTTCTGAACAGCAACATGCAGACAGGGAGGGGGCTTAACAGATGCAAGCTGGGCCCATAACAAAGAACGAAGTTATGGGGCCATTAGGCCTATTTTTGTAGGAGTAATATGGCGGGGAGATATCAGGATCCTCACTCCTAGATGCTATGGAGGGGAAACAAAGACCTCACTTAACAGGTACTTAAGAGAGAAATGCTTTTGACTTTGTTCAGTCCCTGTATACAAGAGATATATCGGCATGCACTGTAAGAATGTCAGATGTGTTTGTTGTCTCAGTATTTCCACAAATACCAGTTTAAATACCTCTATTATGTTTTATTTATTTTATAGTGCTTCAGCACTACAGTAGAGTTAAAATGCTATGAAAGAAATAAAACAAAATAGTGCTATTTAAATTGTTATTTGTGTACATGTGATGTAGAGCGCTCTGATACCCTGCATTGGGATGAGTAGTACCACTACTCATCCCAATGCAGTGTGTCAGAGCGCTTTACATCACACATACAGATTATACATGGACAATAAATCATATGTGTGTACATTAATATAAAGGATGTCTTACATAAGACAGTGAAGGTTACAAAGTGTGGGGGCCACATGTCCTTCATACCTCACTGTGCTATATTAGAAGGATTACAATGTATGAACTGCAAGTATCAAAAGGACCTCTATCTTAATAGCAGTAACCCACTTACCCATTTGCATAAAATAAAAATATGTCATCTGCATGTTAAATAACGTGCTTTTCAGGAGACATATGAACCCTCTAGGATACTATTATTCAAAACCAGGACGAGGCAAAACACAGATCTCTCCAGCAAATACATTATCCTCCAGAGTTATCTTACCATTATTTCTATTCCCTGAGATTTCGCCAGAACACAAAAGCTCTCTACAACAGGAGCCTTAACCCCATAAGATATTTTAAAATACAGACTTCCAACCAATTAAGCACAATGGAGTTACAGCCATATTTCTCCTTGTTGCCAATGTTTTAGTGACAGGGCTTTAAAAACACTTCATGTATAAGTTGAGTCACAGGTTTTGCGGCTGGGTTGTGTCAATATTTTGCCACAACCCCAATGCATAATCTAATATGTTAAATGTTGTAATGGGCTCAAATGTACTCATGCTAGACCTGCTGAAACATAGGTGAGGTCTCTGATGTCACGTCCTGTGAGGTCATGGGTTGTGATGCCACTTCCTGTGATGCCACATGCAATGTCACATTCCATGATGTCACTTCCTGTAATGTCACACAGTGATGTCACTTCCTGCGATGTCAAGCTCAGTGATGTCACACCCATTCTGCCTAATTTGGTGAGTCCCCCCACTTCTATTTTTCGGACTTGGGCCCTGCTGAAACTGATGTTGGCATTGAATGTAACTGTGCATCAAGACTGCCACACATCAGACCTTCACTACGTCGAAGTTGACATTGGTTTCTGTCTCTACAAAGTTGAGCTCTTTGGTGTCCGAATGCAAAATTCTGAGATCATTCTCATTGGAATTATTGTGTTTTGCAAATTACCATTTAGCCGTCATCTGCATGAAAGCTGTAGAAAAAGTTTCCTTTGCTGAAAAAA
Source organism: Lissotriton vulgaris (assembly GCF_964263255.1). Classification (NCBI taxonomy): domain Eukaryota; kingdom Metazoa; phylum Chordata; class Amphibia; order Caudata; family Salamandridae; genus Lissotriton; species Lissotriton vulgaris. The sequence continues at coordinate 608,188 of NW_028246023.1, read as the reverse complement.
AGACTGAGATACCCGTTCAATGTGTTGTCCAACGTATAGATTGGGACTGCAGCACACATTCAGTTTTGCAGCTCCTGCAAGACATTTTCTGCTCAAACCAAGTCTCTTATGAGGGAAAATTACACGAATAAGCACAAGAAAACCAGACATTTTGCAAAGCCCAATAGTTGGGTTTGCTGCCAGAAGTTGCCTGCATCATAATAGTTTCACACCATCTTGGTGTTAACAACTGTTACCAAGAGAGCAGCAAAGTTGAAAGGTTATAAGGGCAACAGAGTCTTAATTATTTATTATTGTTATTAACCTCTTAAAGGCTCATGATGAGCTGAGCTCGTCATGAGCCACGGTGCTCCGGTAATCATGACGAGCTCAGCTCGTCATGAGTCGTGGAACCCTCGCATGCGGGGATAATTCCCCTGCTGTGCTGAGTGTTCCACGGGACCGGGTGTGGCCATGACCAGGAGCGCCGTGCCTCATGACGAGCTGAGCTCGTCATGAGCATGGGGGCGCTGTGCGCGCCCCCCTCCCCCCAGCACAGCGGGGGATTAACCCCCACAGCGAAGGGGTTATTTATGTATTATTATTATTATTATTATTATTATTATTATTTTTATTATTATTAGTATTATTATTATTATTATTATTATTATTATTATTATTGGACTTTGGCTTGGCCAAAAAGGGGCAAAAGCAATCACACTTGTTTTATAAGTACCATCCAAACTGCTTGTTCATTATTTTAAGTGAATGTGCAGTTTGTGGCACCACCACAGATGAAGTGAATGTGTTTTGCCCTGCTTCGGACTTTATCATAGTAGTCAGCAAAATCTTTCTAACTAACTGCCCCTTCCCGACCTCTCACATGATTTCCTTGTTACTACCTTCCCTATTTCATTAACACCGCCATTGAGCAATCGTTGATTCAGATGAGAAAACATCTTAAACAGTTGGATTGAAAATGGGATCAATAATGAATTAAGTTAACTTAGCCACTGTAGGGTCAATTAGTGTCTCATGCTGTGTTGAAGTGGGTGTGAGTATGGTCCAAGTCCAAGTTTATGTATTTGCATAGTTACTAAAAACCATTACAAAATAATTATATACAACAGTAAGACCATAGATACTTACAATTAAAACGCAATACACGTTCAGAAGTAGCTCCTCAAGCAAGACTGTTGAAAAGTAGTAAAAACAAACAATAAAACCACTACTGCATACAGTTAAAATGTAGCACACGTGTGCAACGTAGCTCCTCAAAGGCAAGAGCCAGCTAAAACCAAGTTGTGTTCGCCGTACAGGTGTATTCGTCATACAGATGTGTAGATGGCTGAGTTTGGTGAAGCCAGTTGACAAACGGCCTGGCAGCACGCAAGGCCAAGTGTATAACTGAGTGCCGAAAGGGTAACTTGGGAAAGCTATAAATATGATAAGAGGCAGAATCCCCGCCCAGACTTCTGACCATGTATAAAAAGTGCCTTGTGATAAATGCAAGGGAAATTAAAGGCACCTTATGCAGGACCGTTTCCTGTGTTTCAGTGGTAAGCCAATGTCAGAGACTTTATCCTAGTACAAATCGACTGCCCTGGTCAACTGTTGTGTGCAAGGATGGTGAGACTTGATAGCATGGCGTGATTTAGTCATGTTAATAAAGCCAGAGCTAATGTAGGTTGTGCCGGCCACCCCTCGAGGTTCAAGAAGGATTCTGAGTTAAGGCGCCTTGGTGACACATTTTGCCAATTTTTCGTTCACCAGAGAAAGGACTTTTACTAGTCGGAAAGTCAGCCGGGGGTCCTCAGATGTAAAGCAGGCCAACGTGGTCTGTCTCCGCGGCGGATCCCTTTTTGGTTGAAGGGAGCTTTTAACAACTGTCTCCTTTCCTCTAACAACTCTTTACAGGTGCATAGCAGGTATGGCAGGTCTTCAGTGTCTGTGCCACACAAGCCTCCCTCTGCCAGTGGTGAAGGGGCGGATCGCATGGTAGTAGACCCAGACAGTGTCTCAGAAGTTTCTCCTTGATGGTTCTGGAGCATCCTATGCTGAAGCACTTTTGAAGGGCAGGCGCATCATAGCTGCTCAAAGACAACCAGGCATGAGCTCTGCCTGAGAACGCTGCCTTGTCTTCCACTAGTGAGAGGCTCTTTATTGATTTCCATACTCATTTTTTGAACACAAGGTGGCTGGTAGAAGCTTCCCATAGCTGGGTCAAACTAGTCTTTAGCAGGGAATCGTGAAGATAAGTTCTGGCGGGAGAAAAGTCTCTCTGTTGCAATTCCTGCCATAGGGGGTATTTAAAGTGAAAGGAGCAGCCATCCTGATTTTGGCGCAGCAGATTATGAAAGCTCCTTGTCTAGCCAGGGACTGCTTTTGCAGTTCAAACTCCAGTCTCATCCATGCTGGTGAGGTGTACGTAGGCAGGCTGAAGATGATTCTATAGTAAGTAAGTAAGTACATTTTATTGTCTTAGGTTAATTAAAGCCCTTACAAAAGATACATTGATGGCTCATATCATCGAGTAAAAGATTATAAGAAAAGTTTTAAAAACAGGCAAACTTTGGCTAAAAAAAAGGGTAATAGTGCTAAAACAGTTTGATGGGGGAGCGTGATCATAGTATGGTGTCTTGGCCATTGTTCAATTAAACTGGTCTGGGCCAACTTCTTGTTTTTTTAGTTTCAGTTCCAGAAGTTTCAGGAATTTGACCAGCTTCCTGTTTAATTGCGGAAGGCCTGGGTCAAAACAAGCGAGGACTGCTTGTCTGCGTGTGCGGATTTTTTGTTCATTGAAGGCCGTTTTTAACAGAGCTACTCTTTCCTCTTTCAGCTTCGAGCAGGTGCATAATAGATGTTCAAAATCTTCACTCTCTGCCCCGCACAGCCTGCATTTTGTCCCACTGTCCCTTCTCAACCATGGTTGTAAGTGTGGAATAGCTGGTAAGATTCCTAGCCTATGTTTTAAAAAGGCTTCTTTAGATTTCCTGCCGTACCCCAGACCAAAGTATGCTTGTAACCCCGGCGATTTGTAAGTAGACAAAGTCATCCAGGCGTGACGCCTGTGAGAAAAGGTAGCTTTGTCTTCCGCATGCGATGGTCTTTTTATGTACTTGTTTACAACATGCTTGCACTGCGCATGCGGCAATGGAGTTTCCCATAATTCTTTCAGGCCTGTGACAGTTAGGGATTCCTCTAAAAATGTTTTCACCGGCAGTTTAGAGGAGCTGCTTAAGTCTTGCTATAGCTGATGGTTCAGTGTGTTTTCTGGCGAGTTCTTTATTTTCTGCCAGCACTTTATGTATGACCCTCTCCTTGCAAGCATTTGGCAGGTCAGTCCAAATTCTAACTGGATCTGGGCTTGTGAGGTGAAGGTTGGCAGGTTAAAGAGAAGTCGGTGGACTTTTGCAATATTTGTGTCCAGCAGTCTCGCATCTATGCCTCTTAGAGCCTCACTGCCGTATGTGATGGATGACTCTACTTTGACTTGCGCCACGAGGAGCAGTGGGAGAAGAGTGGGACCATTCAGGTTTAACTTTAGCTGTTTAAGCGTAGTAGCTATCAGTATCCCTTTCCTCTTGACTGCCTCTAGTTTGTTTGAGAAGCGGCCACCTTTATCGACCAAGATTCCAAGATATTTATATTCTGAGCAGTTTGCGACAACTTTTGTTCCAAGGAACCAAGTGTGCAGCTTTGTATTCCCAGTTATGGACAAAACTTTGGTCTTATCGATGTTTACTTCTAATAGGCTTGCTTCGACGTATCCGTACAGCGTATTGATAAGATTTTGAAGGCCTACTTTCGTGTGGCTAACCAGGACCACATCATCTGCGCAGGATATGCTGGGCAGCGCTTTGCCCCCCAGGCGTGGAGCGTGCACTATACAAGCTTCTAGGGCAGGTGGTAGATCGTCTGTAAATAGGTTGAAAAGGGTCGGCGCCAAAACGCACCCTTGCTTTAGGCCGTTTGTGGTCGGAATGCACCTAGAGAGATGTGTGCCGTTACGGAGCTTTACCTGAACCCACGTGTTTGTATGCAATTCAATCAGAAGGTTAAATAGAGGCAGGGGAATCACCCAAGAGGCCAGTTTTCTCCAAAGATAGCACGGTTGACATTGTCAAATGCCGCCTTGAAATCCACAAAGCAAAGGTGAAGAGCCTGTTTGGTCACCCTTGCTTTGTCGATAAGTAGCGAAATTGCCAGCAGATTTGATGTTGTTCTCGTTTCTCTGCAAAATCCTGTTTGACTGGGTGGAATTATGTTGCGTTTTTATGCCCATTCGCACAGTTGGGTCAGTAAGAGCCACACAAAGTATTTGGCCTCGACATCCAGGAGTGCTATCAGCTGGTAGTTTTTTGGCAGTGATATGTCCCCTGCCTTATAAATTAGTGAAATTATTGAGCCCCTCCACGAGGCAGGAAGGCACCCAGATCGGCTCACAGACATGTAGAGGGTGGTCAGAGTTTCTGTCCAGTATTCTGACTCAAGTTTGAAAAGGGCAGGAGGAATGCCGTTTGTCCCTGCTGCACCGTCTTTCCTTCCCTTTGATATTAGTTTCTTGAGTAAAACCACAGTAGTTCCAAATTCGGCTTCTGTCCATGTTCTTGTTTTTTGTGGCGATTGGCCTTCCGGGGCTACCTGGGTATTGCTTGCTATGGCGACCTGTTGGTTGAAGTGTGAATCTAAGAAAGATTCCCAGGAAGATTTGGTTATATGGGACGTTATTCCGCTATTCTTTGGATTTATGATTTTGTTTATTGAAGACCAAAACTGGGCGCTGTTGTTACCCTTGGAATCGTGGTGAAGTTTCGCCCAAAAGTCATCTTCACTGGATCTTTTGACTGCCCATTTCAATTTTTTGAGGTCCGCCCGATGCTCATGAAGTTTTGTAAGAAGAACCCCGTCCCCCGGGCTTTTTCTCAACAGTCTTAGCGATTTGTTAATCTCCTTTTTGTGGGTTTTTAGGGCTGATTTCTGGGTACTTGAGATCTTCCTTAGAACGCCAGAGCCAGCGGATGGACAGTGCAGCACAATAGTTGAATATTGATTTGCAAAATCGGCCGTAAATTTTTCCCCTCCTGCTACTGGGTTGCCTGAAGGATAGCTTAAGCTGTTTAGTTGAAGTTTTGCTACTTGTAGTACCTCCGGCGTGTTAGCGACAGAGGTTTTGATTTGTTTAAAATCTATGGTGTGGCTGACATGTGGGCCTGTTGGATTTAAAAGAATTTGGTCCGGAAGTGCACAAAAAGAGACTTCTTGAGGGCGATGGTCACTATCTCCCTTGTCCCCTAGGTTAAAGCCCAGGACGTTGTGAAAAAGGGGAAGGGAGACCAACGTGAAATCTATTATCGAGGTTACGTTGCCTGAGTTGAACGAAGCCACAGGTGGGGAATCTTCAGGAAATCTTCCATTTAGGACCCTCAAGCCCATATGTTCCTGGTCTTCTAACAGTTCCTTTGCGAGCTTTGGAATTTTACCATGGCTGCTGAAAGTTTGGTTTGGGATATTCCAATGGTAAGACTGAGCCTGAATATCACTGTTCGAGGATGACCCTAAGATACATTGGTTGAAGTCTCCAGAAAGAATTAAACAAGGTGAGGTTTGCGTTGCCAAGACATGATAAAGTTGGTCCGTTAAGCTCTTTGCGTCGTCTTTTTTCTTTTTCGGGTAAATGTAGGTGTTGATCAGCTGGACCTCTTTCTTATTTCCCACAAAGTTTAATGCAATCCCAACTGTGTTTATGGCCGGAGAGTTGCTTGTAAATACCTGCTCATTGCAGACGGCTGAGATTTTGATGTATGTTGCTAGGCCACCTGCCAATCGACCAAACCTACTTTTCCTTGTGGCTGGGGAATGGTGGCAAATATAGCCCTCTAAGTGAACCGGCTCCTCCAGCCATGTTTCCTGGAGGAGGATGATGTTGAGCGATTTCAGGTAATGTAGGAAGTCAGTGTCAGCTGCTTTGTTGTTGAGGCCATTTAAATTCCATGAGCATAGTTCCAGGCGTGATATAGCAGAGCGCAGACCTGACTCCGTTAGATTTCCTTGTCAATGAAGGTTACACGATGTGTTGGATATTCTAAAGAGCCGATCTTCTACCGTGCTGTAGGAATTTACGACCATTGAGCTGTTTTTAATCCCTGACGCCTGTTTGATTGTTGGGGATCGACCCAATGCGCTCTTCAGCACCAACCTTGTATTCGAGGTTGTTGTTTGTGTTCCCTCCCTAGGTCTCTCAAGCAAGGGCAGCGGGTATCCTATGTTGTAATAAAAGGCAAATTTAATCCCCCAATTTATAAGTAGATTTTGCGTTTCTAGGATTTTACATTTCAGATGAAGTCCATGTTGCTTTTGTAGCTTCATTGCCATGTGGTCTATCAGATTTTATAAATTCTATAGATAGAAGATCGGCTGAGGATATGTTGGCTAGCGCAGGTATAGTACTTAGTAGTCGTAGTAGATTGCCTCTATTCAGAATATTGAATGGGCCCTTAGATTCGTACTCTGGAGTAAAGAGGATCGTGGTAGAGGTCCTACTTGAATCATTCCACTGAACTGTTGGCAGATGAGTGTAGACTTGGGTCCTTAAGTCGCTGTTGTCGGCTTCAGATAGGGATCCTGGGAGGGTGCCCCCGAAGGATAGATTCTTAAGAGCGAGAGCAGATGGAACTGTAGGGGCACTCGCTACGGTGGAAAATAGCTGAGTTTGGGGGCACGGGAGTCCTATTGCTCTCTGCTCTTGAACTCGGGGTCCTTCCCAGTGGATACTGATGGGCCATTCTTGTGCCGAGGCCGGACTGTGCCTTGGCTGTACCCCACTTAATCTGAATATTAAAGGTAGTGTTATGGGGCTAATGTTGGTTTCCTTGTCCAGGTCGCAGTTTTCCGGCGTGTTTTGATTTCCTGTGTCGCTGCCAAGCCAGGCCGACCCCTCCTCCTGTTTAGGTGCCCCTGTGGGAGCCACTGCGAGTGCTCCGTTTGAGGATGGTCCGCGCCCCGTGGAGATGAGTTATCCGCTGGCATTGGTTCCTATTCTCGAGCCCGGGTCTTGCTGTTCCTGACTTTTCCCTGGTTTAAAAAGTGGGTAAACTTCTGGCTTGCTTGAGGTTATCAGTTTATTGCGGCCTTTCCTCCTTTGCTGCCGCCGCCATTTGGCGTTCAGGGGGGGAGTGTTACTCTTCAAGGGTGGAAAAGAAGGTGTTGTCAGATGGCCCACTGGCAACTCCCCATCGCCTGATGGCGGCGTCATTGCCACCTTGTCAGAAGAACTGGCTGTTGTAGGCTCTCCTTTTGATGACCCGGGAAAGGCTATTTCACTAAGATAAGTGTGCTGGGGCCTTGCGTTTTGCCCTTTTGGCAGCCCTTCACTAAGAGAAGATACTATTTCAGGAAGGGCTGACAGTTTATCGATGATAGGCCCTCAGTTGCACGCTAGCTTTGCCTCTTGCTGGGCTCTGCTGATTAGAGAGTTCAATTGGCCAAGTTTCTCATCTATTCGCCCAACAAAGACAGCCAGGGTGTCAAGTAAGGTCAGCTGTAAATCCATTTTGTCGGATTGGAAATGGAGGGTGTCTACTGTTCGCTGCATGGTAGTTAGCAGAATTTCCCACGTGTTTGCCATGTCAGATGCTTGAGTCCTTGATGGGGGACTTTTTTGGGTTGGCCTTTTGTTAGGGGTTGACGACAGAGAGGAGTTCGGTACGGTGGTTGAATCCGTGGAGATGCCCTCACGTTCGAGGCCCCTTTTTGTTTGCTGGATTTTTTTGATTGGTTCCTCTGTGGGCGAAGATGGTCTATCCAGTGTTGACGGAATATATGAGTCAACTAATTCGGCCCACTCCTGTGAGCCCAGGTAGGTTAGGTTGGCCGGGCCGTCGTTCCCAAGATTTGGTGTATTACCCCTGTCCTCCTTTAAACAGTCGTCGGAGATCTGATCTTTTACTATGCCTTTCTTTGGCATTGGGTGAGATTTTAAGCTGTCCAGTTGGTCCAGAAGGCTTTTGTCGGTGATCAGCGAGTTGTTTTGGTTGTGTAGATTGTCGCTGCTTAGCGCTTCTTGCCATTGGAAGTTGTCCTTACCGCTACAAGTTGTAAGGTTGTGCGAAGCGTATTTTGGGTTCTGGCTGGTTCCTAGTGCAGGTAAAGTTGTTGGTGACGCTCGGAAGTTGGTGTACAAAGGAGATAAAGATACAAGTGGGTCAGA